>NW_020185339.1:0-9841 GCF_003031525.2 Neophocaena asiaeorientalis asiaeorientalis | reverse complement strand
TGCGGGGCGAGCCTAAGGCGGCAGAGGCCGGTGTGACGTTGCACCAGCCTGAGGTGCTCCGTGCGTTCTCCTGGGGAAGTTGTCCCTGGATCCTGGGACCCTGGCAGTGGCGGGCTGGACAGGCTCCCCGGAAGTGGGGTGTGGATGGTAACCTGTGCTCGCAGACAGGTTTCTTGGTGGCGGCAGCAGCAGCTTTCGCGTCTCATGCCCGTCTCTGGGGTCTCCGCTTGTAGCCGCGGCTCGCGCCCGTCTCTGGAGCGCCTTTAAGCAGCGTTCTTAATCCCTTCTCCTCGCGCACCAGGAAACAAAGAGGTAAGAAAACGTCTCTTGCCTTTTCGGCAGGTCCAGACTTTTCCCCTGACTCCCTCCCGGCTAGCTGTGGCGCACTAACCCCCTGCAGGCTGTGTTCACGCCGCCAACCCCAGTCCTCTTCCTGCGCTCCGACCGAAGGCCGAGCCTCAACTTCTAGCCCCCGCTCGCCCTAGCGGGTGAGCAGACAAGCCTCTCGGGTTGGAGAGTGCCAGTCGGCACCGATCCTCTGTGCGGGAATCTCTCCGCTTTGCCCTCCGCACCCCTGTGGCTGTGCTCTCCCCCGCGGCTCCGAAGCTTTCCCCCTCCACCATCCGTAGTCTACGCCCGGGAAGGGGCTTCCTAGTGTGTGGAACCCTTTCCTCCTTCACAGCTCCCTCCCACTGGTGCAGGCGCCCTCCCTATCCTTTTGTCTCTGTTTATTCTTTTTTCTTTTGCCCTACCCAGGTACGTGGGGGGGTTTCTTGCCTTTTGGGAGGTCTGAGGTCTTCTGCCAGCGTTCAGTAGGTGTTCTGTAGGAGTTGTCCCACGTGTAGATGTATTTCTGGTGTATCTGTGGGGAGGAAGATGATCTCCGCGTCTTACTCTTCCGCCATCTTCCCTTGGCTCTGTTTTGACTTCCTGATCTTTTTTATTTTTTAAATGTGCTCTTGAGGATCTATTTTGTCTCTCCTCTCTGCTTTGGATTTGGTTTCCTTTATGTCTCCCATTTGGCTCTTGACCCGGATTTTGATTGTCTGCAACTTTGGCTGAAAGACACCCTCCCCTAGCTCTGCCCAGAAAACCTAGTTATCTATCTTGAATGCCTCTCTTTTTAAAAATTTATTTTTAAAATTTATTTTATTGACATATAGTTGATTTACAATGTTGTGTTAATTTCTGCTATACAGCAAAGTGATTCCGTTATACACATATATACATTTTTTTCATATTCTTTTCCATTATGGTTTATCACAGGATATTGAATATATTTCCCTGTGTTATACAGTAGGACCTGTATAGCCTGTATATCCATCCTGTATACAGTAGTTTGTATCTGCTAAACTCAAACTCCCAGTCCATCCCTCCCACCTCCCCTCCCCCTTGGCAACCACAAGTCTGTTCTCTATGTCTGTGAGTCTGTTTCTGTCACGTGGATAAGTTCATTTGTGTCATATTTTAGATTCCACATATAAGTGATATCATATGATATATGTCTTTCTCTTTCTGACTTCACTTAGTATGATAATCCCTAGGTCCCTCCATGTTGCTGCAAATGGCATTATTTCATTCTTTTTTATGGCTGAGTTGGATGCTGCTCTTAAAGGTGAACTGAGATTAAAAACCTAGACTATGAAATCAGCCATATGTAATCTACTAAAATGGCAAATTAGGAAGATTGTAAATAGTTTTAGGTAGTTTGGTGATCATTGTTCATCTTTCTTTTCTGGTAAAACCATTATCCCATCCTGGTCATTTCCCTTTATGCTGGTTCAGCATCTCCAACCTGAATTGTGTGTTTGACTTTCCTTTACTGATGCAAAGTTAATATGCTCTCTGAAAATTGCTCTTTTTGCATTATTGTGTATGCTTTTTCTCTGAAACTGCTCCTTAAAGAATAAGATCTTGGTTACAACTACCTAGATTTTAGCACTTGCATTACAATTGTCTTTTCAATTTCTGTTCCTAATTACTATTGCACAAATTTGTTTAGGTTAGGAATTGCAGGAAATGTGGTCTTTTTTCAAATGTATATATGGCTTCTGCAATAATTAGTCTAGTGGCTTTTGTAGATATTTGCAGTTCTAAAGAGGGGGAAAGAAATCTTCCATACAGATTTTCCACATTGTTCAAAATTTCTTTTTCCAATATGGTTGTTTCCTAATTATTGCACGAGTGTCCCCATTTTAAAGGAACTATTTCAAAGGAACTTTGGTGTTCAGCCCAGTTGGTTGCAAAGTGGTTTTTTCTATTTACAGTTACACATCCATTAACATTGAATGTTCATTAACACTCCTCTCCCATATATTGTATATCTATTTTGTGATTACATCTTTTCTATGCACATGGACCCCTTATTGAACAGCAATGATCACTGATTTATTATTGGCAAAGTTGTTTCCTAGTGGTTATGAGTAATTTAGAGAGTGGTTCCTTGGTGAGTTGTAATTGAACATTAATCACTTTTCCTACACTAATAACACATGATATGGAAATTTAATTGCTTTCAAAGGTATGCTACTATAGAATAATAAGATATTTTAATGAATATTTAAAAACCATTAAGACCAAAGGTTAAAAGATGTTGAACATATAAGAACATTACTCATTTTTGTAATCTTGGAGTTAAATTTTAACCTATAGAAGCATGAATGTACTATTGTAGCTTCTTAAATAGTCCTTGTATGTATTTTCTAATGCTAGATAATAAATTTCCACAAATTTCGAAGTTTAAAACAACACTCACTTATTAGTTCCTAATTTTCTACGTCCAAAGTCCAACAAGATGTGGCTAGGTTTCCCGCTCAGTCACAAGGCTGAAATCAAGATGTCTTCAGGGCTGACTTCTCATTAGGAGGAGCTGAGGAAGAATCTGCTTAGAAGCACATCCATAGAGTTGGCGGAATCGAATCTAGCTCCTTGCGGTTTCAATACTGAGATCATGAATTTTTTGCTCCTAAAGAGTTTCTAGAGGTCATTCACAGGTCCTTTCCACATGACCACGTCCATCTTCAAGCTAACAATGGTGTATCAAATCCTTCACCTGTTTCAAATCTCTCACTTCCACTTCTGCAATTAGCCTGAGAAAACTTTTGGGTTTTGTATTTGAATTTTTTTTTTATTGAAGTATAGTTGATTTATAATATTATATTAGTTTCAGGTGTACAACATAGTGATTCAAAATTTTTTAGATTATATTCCATTTATAGTTAATCTAAAATATTAGCTATATTATCTGTGCTGTACATTATATCCTATAGCTTATTTATTTTATACATTGTAGTTTTGCCTCTTAATCCCCTAGCCCTATCTTTCCCCTCCTTCTTCCCTCTCCCTACTGGTAACCACTAGTTTGTTCTGTATATCTGTGAGTCTGTTTCTTTTTTGTTATACTTACTAGTGTGTTTTAGTTTTTATATTCCAATATAAGTGGTAACATAAAGTATTTATCTTTTTCTGTCTGACTTATTCACTAAGCATAATCCTCTCCATGTCCATCCCTATTGTCACAAATGGCAAGATTTCATCTTTATTCATGGCTGTAGGGTGAATGCTTTTTTAATTGAATCTGACGTTCTTCCTTTTAATTGGTACATTTAGTCCATTTAAACCTAGTGCCAAAAAATCATTTGGAAGAAGCTTGAAAAATGCATAAGAAAGCACAGGAAAGGTCAGGTGCATCATGAGAAGACAGTTTGTAGAACTGAACTTCTGGGGTAGAATGAACACTTGGAGTGTGGAAACATATGAAGATGTCTAGTTCGTTCTATATGGGCATGTACATATATAGGCAATAAGTGAATATCTGTATAAAAAACAATTGATTATTGATTGAAATGAGAATGAATGAATGAACGTATGAACAAATAGAATGTTAAGTAGATTATATAGAGGTTAAAAAATGAGCCCAATAAATTGGATCCAATATGAGAGGAAGGGAGTTTTTGTGGATTTTGAGCATGAAAAATATTTTTGCATAATAATAATTTAATTGGATAAACCCAGTTCCTGCAACTCTTGGGATGCTCTTTCTCTTTAATATTCACATTCCTCTGTAATAAGAAGGCCTAACCATACACACACTTCTCCAAGGGCCACTTTCTTCTAATGATATTTAGAGGAAAAGAAGCAGTCAGTTCACCAGGTGCCAGGCTCTGTTGTCTCCTGGCACCACTCTGAATTCGAGGCTCTTCTCACTTTACATCAGTTTGAGATCTATGATGATTTCCGCAAATCACCACCAACTCAACATTGCCATATATAATTGTTTTTCTTATGGAAAAATTTGGGGAAAACAATAGAATTATAAAGCAAGCAAGAAGTAATTTCAAAATTAATGCCAGACATGCCATTTTATGGGAATTCATGAGCTATTACTCATCACATGAAGTTTCATATGGGCAATTTCCTTTAATAGGCCCTGAATTAGGCCCATTACTTTCTCACAAATTCTGCTCCTTGGTTTACTGAAACCAACATGTTTGACCTTTCTATTATTCAGAGCGAAGGCATGCCCCTTTTGTTTCACCCTTGTCTATCTGTGATATACAGTATCTCTTTATTTTATTCAAACAATAGATCCATCAACTCAAAAGTTGAATTACATCACTCTCCTAGAGGGCATATATCACTATACTGGGTTTGCTTTTGTTTTGTTCTGTTTTTTATTCCCCCTTATAATATAATAAAAGAATTCTTGCAAATTTACTGTGAAGTGATGTGCAACATACTTTGAAAGGGTGATGGTTCTTTATTTAGTATAAAGAGCATAGATTTATGGTTTGGACTTTTGATTTAAACAATGCTTCTTTCATACTCTAATGGGAAGAGTTCAGCCGTTTTATTCATCCATAAGATGGGATAGTGGGCTTGTTATGAGGATTTAAAGGGGTGCTGCTTAGAGTCTGACGCATAGTGACTTTCAGCAAGTGGTAGCTCTTTATTTTGGTGCCAGGGAGCTCTACTAGGCAGCTCTTATAGTCACCTAGAAGTAACTAGACCCCAGACAGGGAGAGAGCAGTGATAGAAGTGAAAAGAATAAATGGAGATGCAGTTTTGGGGAGGAGATGGCAGAAGTTTGTGAGAGAGAGGGAATAAGGGAAAGGAGAGAGTGTTATATCAAGGAGAATGGCAGTATCACTGACAAGGCAGTACATGTTCTGATACAAACTCTATTTGATCTTTGATTTAAGAAAAGGGAGAGGTCGGGCTTCCCTGGTGGTGCAGTGGTTGAGAGTCCGCCTGCCGATGCAGGCAGGGGACGTGGGTTCGTGCCCCGGTCCGGGAAGATCCCACATGCCGCAGAGCGGCTGGGCCCGTGACCCATGGCCGCTGAGCCTGCGCGTCCGGAGCCTGTGCTCCGCAACGGGAGAGGCCACAACAGTGAGAGGCCTGCGTACCGCAAAAAAAAAAAAAAAAGAAAAAAAGAAAAGAGAGAGGTCAGTGTAGCTGTTGGGCATGGTTGTGGCGGGAGAATGATTTGTATAGTGCAGAAAAACCAAAACTAAAATAAGTGGAGTAGAGAAAGGAAGGCACATTAGAAGTAAATATGCATCATTACGGGGGTGATAACTGGTAAGGTGAGCGGGGAGAGGTCGAACCCTCCTGGAACGACAGATTCATATTGTGAGTCACAGTATGATTGGTAGGACGTAGAACAAATTGGGTAATTATTTACCGTGTGTATCTGATCAGTCTCCAGAGCCTATTACTAGCCCATTTTAAATGTCTCTCAGATTTGCTATCCTCCCCTCCACATTTCTTTGTTTAGAATGTCGGTTGTCGGTTGTCGTCACCAAACTCTGTGTGCATTAGGAAAAGTTCTCTTCATAATTCTCCCCTAACTCCCACCGAGGAATTGCTCCCTTCTCCAATCCTTGCTGTGTGCCGTGTCAGTCAATCATCATAAAGCTCTGTTATCCTCCCTGTTATTTGTTATGATGAGTCACATCCAGGACTTAAGTGGCAACAGTGAACCAGGGCTAAAAAGCCAAGGAAAACCGTGAGAATATCTTGAAACAGTGAACACAGCCTTGGGTGCCTCAAAGGTGTTTGCTACATGTAAGGTGTGGGGTGGAGGATTTCTTAACTGCACTTGACTTTTAAAGGTCCTGCTCACCAATGAAAATGTCTCTTGAAAATTACTGCTTGGTTCAGTGTCTGCTCATCTTCTGTTGTATAAAGAGCCAATTTAATAAACGAGGAGGGCAGGAAACTACAGAATAGAAATAAGGACAGTAAGGTGTAAAATTTTACTAGTATATCACTGCCTCTAAAATAAAGTAAGAACACATAGCTTTCATATTGATTAGCACCAGCCGATGAAAGTTATTTCTGTCAACTATTTTTGGAAGGCAGTGGTAGGCAAGAGGGGAGAAGAGTTTAAAGATTATATATTATATATATATAAATGTCTATGTTTATAATATATTTAGAAAAATACCAAACAATAGTTAGAACTGTATACATAGCTGTCTAAAGCCGGGTCTGTGTCTCTCTCAGTGTGCTAAGTATTTTCAGTGTTTGTTCGTGGAAGAAAGTTACATGACTTGTGAAAAAAATGAATACAGGGACCCTGAATTTAAGTTACTTTTTTTTTTTGCATTTTCCTTTGACAAATGATTCAAATGAAAATTATTTCGTACATTTTATAAATAATTTAAAACCAGCATTTCCCTTGAGAACACAATATTCTTGCAGTGAAATAGTTACTGGATTGGAAATCAGCTCCAGGCACCTTCACTGGTTTTATTGAGTGACATTTCATCCCTCATCTGTAAATGTAAATCCACTAAAATATTTTGGGATAAATTGCTATTATTGTTGCTTTATACAATAATATCTTTGAATATACTAGAAGGAGAAACCACTGTTTATAATCTCTACACCCTTTTAATATATATTGGTTTTTGGAGGGTGTTTATCTCTTAGGGTTTTTAAACAAAGCACAGGCAAGTTTCAGAGTTGGTTTCAAAATAGAAATTGTGGTTTTATTAGCTACTGAATCAAGAACACTTCACTATATTATTTCCAAACAGTTGTTGTCTTGTAATAATATTTGTTCCCCAGAGAACTGGAGTTGACTCAGCTTGGAGGTGTTCACTAATGATCTTTTGAATCATCTACTCCTCCATAATTTTTATTCCTCTGTCTTAGAAAGCTTACAACATATTGCTAATTTTTCAATAATGATACATGAAATGTAATGAGTTGTACGGGTTTCCAGATTATTATACGAATGACCTTTAGTCTGATGTTTCACTGGGTACTCCAAACTCATATCCCATAATTGCATGAAGGTATTTTTTAAAATTTTGCAATCTCCACTTAATAACATACTAAATTTCACTACGTGCTATTCCAGTTTAGCTAGTTAATTTTCATCAACATGTAAGCACAGCTATCTTTTTGGCTGTGTCTCTCAACTAGCATATCATAATTATTCTGAAAAAAGTAAACACTGTTAATTAAAACAGACTACCTCAAGGCAGGTATATATTTTTTCCTTTTCAATTCATTCCATAGTATCTGTTTTTCTAATTTCTGCTTTATTTCCTTTACAGCTCTTGTTACACTCTGAAACTATCTTGTTTGTTTATTGGCTTTTTGTCTGTCTTCCTCACTGGAATGCAGCATCTGTAAGCAAAGGAAACTTCTGTCTTGTTGCATGCTATATCATCATTGCATAGAACAGCACTTGTCAAATCATAGACTTTTAATAAATAGTCATTTGACATCTTCTGCCATAGAATGCTAGATTTTAAAGCTGTCCTTAATCACAACATCTAATAGCTTTCTTCAAAAAAGTGTAGGAACATTCTATTAATAATAAACAATAAATATACTGACTAAACTATGAACATACTAAGTCAAATTTTTAATCTACCTGTGAGTATCATGTGTCCATATTCTAATAATTTTTTAGTTAAATGAAAATTTGGTAATTTAATTAAAAAACAAAACAATTTCTAAAATTATGCTCAGCATAGGCTTAGGATAAGACACAGACCTTTTGCTTCAAGAATATATTCCTAAAATAAAAGCACAGCTTTTTTATAAATCAAAGAAGACTGTAAGGAGTTAGGAATCAGCAGAATACATGTTCAAACCAGGAAGCTATGAACTGCTTTTAGGACGTTAAAAGATAAACTGGTGCATATTAAAAATTTTTCAAATTTATTTGAGCAGAAATTAATTTGAATCAAGCAGCATCCAATCTGGTGGATAGAAAGGAGCTCTGACAAGCTGCACAAAATCAAAGACTTTTATAGGCAATAGGTAGCAGGAGCAAGAAAGTTCTACGAGGCAAATGTTGGTTGGTTATCGCAAGGTAACTTTCCTTCAGCGGTTGGCAGGGGTCTATCGGGCAGATTTCCTCACTGCTTCTAATCAGGAGATTCCTAATTGACTGGTGTAAGATTCCATTTCTGGGAGAGGTGAAACTATAATTAAGTCTTGGTTTGGTGATGTGGGGCTTAGCATAAGTAGCTCCATTTGGGGCCTGTTGTCTTGTTTTTAAGAAGGGGAAGGTATCTTTAAAGAAGTAACTAAATGATTTTGAAAATATCTTAGGATGTGTCAGTAATCTATAAGTAAAAATGAGGAAGTGGAACATGAAAGAAGGCAAGAGATACTGGAAGCTATTGCATGCGTTGGAGAATTGAGTTTGGTTGGAATTGTGTGGCAAGTAAGGTTAGAAGAAAGGTTTGGATGTTGCTGTACCACGTGTTCCATTCCAGGTTGAGAAATTATATTTAATTTATTAGGAAACAGAAACATTCCATGTTTCTAATTATGGGAGTGAAATTGTAAGAACTCTGCTTTAGTATGATTAGTATAAGCAGGACTAGCTGATTTGACAGAATGAAAATGTAATGTGAGGCAGAAGAGTAGGTAGTAAGTGTCTGAAATTGGTCAGGAGAGGTATCAGGCATTGCTGAAATTGAATAATGGCTCTGGGACTTGAAAGAAAGGCATATTTCAGGATGCAAAGTTAGGAGTCTCCAGGGCTTAGATGTGGATAAGATCTTAAACTAGCTCTGAACTATGATCCCAGTGCTGATTTTGGTCAATTCACCAATTGTGCCAAAGAGGAAGCCCTTACACCCATTCTATCTGTCCCATTTTTTGTTAGGCCCCTAAACAAAGGTAGTGGCATACAGAGACTCATTTTTGTGCCAACTGTTGCTTTTGTAAACAACCCCAAATTAAAATTTTTATCAGTATTCTCATTTTGTTTCATATATGTGTTAAACCTGGGAATATCAACAGTGAACGATCTTTTCCCATATTCCACTGTATTTTGCAAATACACTTATTCATGACCTCTTAGGAAATTTAATGATTATCAAAGACGTATTTGGTAGCATTAAGTGGTGTGATATGAAACGGGCAGACAACCCTCCTTCTCTTAAAACCTCCAATTTCCAATTTGTCAAGTTTTGTTTTTGTAAATCGTATTATTTATAGTGGCTAAACTTAAGGTGAATGTTTTCCCAGAATACTACTTCCTGGGACAGGATGCCTCCTCCTTCGCACAATGAAGCGTCTGGGGTCATAAGGTTCTGTTCTATGTCCTCCCTTTCCAGACTTTGCATACTGCTTAGTTTTCTTTGTCCATCGTTAGTTTTAACTCATAATACTTGACTCACTCTAAAACTTCCAGACATAGAGAAAATACTGGAAGATTTTGCTTAGGAGCTAGGCATGCACCTTTCTTTCTTTTGGGATCCCCATTTTCCCAGTCTTTTTAAGTCTTTTATTCCATCACTTTTTTGTAAAATTAAAGTAGCTTTCTGATTCTTTTTTTTTTTTTTTTAATTTATTTTATTTA
>NW_020185338.1:11099776-11158583 GCF_003031525.2 Neophocaena asiaeorientalis asiaeorientalis | reverse complement strand
AGAGACAGGCATGTATCTTACTAGTTCTTTTTCTCTGGCAAACCCTAATACATGAACTTTCTTCTTTTTACACAGAAACCATGTACATAGGAAATAAAGAGTTAATTAATCTTCTATTTTCCAGGAAATAAACTAAAAGAGTGTTCTTAGGTACTGAAACCAAAACCACTGAACGGTAGACCTCAAGCTTCAACAATTTCTCATGTCTCTAAAATATAAGATTCCCAGAATTTCCTAAGAGTTAGTAACTTCTGATTTCTCTAAAATCTTGGGCTCACCATCAGGTTATGAGGATAGGAGGTATGGTGGGGGAGGAGAGGTAAGTGACCCAGGCCTGGCTCCCAGGTGATTTCCTTAGAACACTGGAGTTTACATGCACCTAGAAGATCAATGTATCATATATTCATTTTTAAGCAAATATCGACTGTGCATCTATAATATCCCAGGCACTGTGCTAGGTGCTGGGGAAGCAGTGGTGAACATAACAGGCAGTGCTTCCATCCCAGAAGTTAGAATTTACAGAGTTCTTACAGAACAACAGGAGCTGACAGACAATGAGTACTTCTCTCCAGATCATGAGCATCTGGTCAAGTCTTTTGCTCTACAAGTATGAAGAGAAGTGACTTAGCAACTGTTGAGGCACACTTCATTCTCCTGGTGACTTCCAGCTTTGCATCTGAACCCATTCCTGACCAGCAAGAGCAGGACCCCAGAGGTCCCACAACTTTATTCCACTCTCTGCTCTACAAAATGCCTTCCTTGTGCACAAGCTGAGCAAGCCCTTTCCCCTGGTTGTTCTCAAATTTTAGTGTGTATAAGAATCATCTGGAGTGCTTGTTTAAAATACAAGTTCCTAGGCTCTCATCAATCTAGTCTGATTGGATGGGTGTGACATGAGATCCAGCATGCAGAATTTTTAAACAAATACTCCAGGTGAAATCTGCTGAAGTGACTACACGCTGCACGTTGACAAACACTGATTCAACTGCTACATTTTTCATATCCATAAGGCTAAGAATGGTATTACCTATTTAAAAAAAGTAATTGTTGATTTATTCTGAATTTTTGAAATTTTTATTCATGTTGAAGAAAAAGAATCATACAAACAATATGTCACCCAGCATTCTATTATATAGAGATAACCACTGTTGACATTTGGGTGGTTTTTCTCCAACTTCTTCCAAAGTGAATTAATAAATATCTGAAGTCATACTGTAGATAAAACTCTGAATTTTGCCAATTTCAAGTAAATATTATAAATAATTACCCATATAATGAAATCCTTCAAAAATGGAACAGCTTTTATTAGTCTTATTTTAGGTTGCTTAGCAAAGTTTATGAATTTTCTTTATGTAAATTGTATACACTTCATGATAACCTTATTCTTAGATTATTTTCAAATTTTGTGACTATTAAGCAAAAAAATGTTTCTGTTATGTTTTCACATTTTAAAATATGAGCATGTAGGAAATCCACTAAATTCTTAAGTATTTAAGTTTTAAAAGGCTATCTTATTTCACTCTTGTTATAATAGCTTTTAAGTTGATTCTTTTTAGCTTTTTCTATAACCTGCAAATAATGGTAACTATGTCTCCTCCTTTTAACTTTTTAAATTCATTGATTTTTATCTTATTGTGCCTGTTACAACTTTCATACCAATACTAACTAACTAGTAATAACTAACATAATTATTCCTGATGTTGACCTTTTTCCAGTCTTTCACCATTAAATACCATATTTTCCATTTATTTCAGAGTGATAATTTCAGTAAATAATTTTTCTCCTATCATTGGTTATGAAGGCTTTTATTTTTAAGATCAAGATTAGGTGTTGCATTTTTCCAAATAATATTTTTGCATCTAATAAGAAAACAATATTTTTTTTATCATGTTGGTCTACCTTAATACAGTAAAGCAAATTGGGAAGATGTCCATCTTGTTCTAAGCTCTGTTTCAGAATACAGATTAATCTCTTTTTTTGAATATTTAAAGGAACTTGCCCTAAAATACTTTTAGCCTTGCATTTCTGAGAATTTCCTTTTGTTGCTATGCATGTGAAAAATAGGTTGAGTATAAAATTCTTGAATTGTATTTTTCCCTCAAAATCTGAAGACTGTATCCTAGCATTTAATATTGGGAAAAAGAGGTGATTCATAAATAACTTGTTTGTTCTACCTGAATGTTTACAGTAATTTTTCCCTTTTTTCCAAAATTAAAATATGTTGTAGGTTAAGTCTAGATATCATTTTTTTTTGCCTGAATTTGATTTGATACGTACATGCCAGGTGAAGACTCAAGTGTTCATCTGAGGAAATTTTTCTCCTCTTTATATTTTAGTTATTTTATTATTATTTATCTGGGGTTTTATTTTCTGATATTCCTAGGTTGAATAGCCTTGGACTATTCTTCATATTTCTTATGTTTTCTTTTATAATGATTATTTAGATTACGTGGGCCTCTCCCTGTTGTGGCCTCTCCCGTCGCGGAGCACGGGCTCCGGACGCGCAGGCTCAGCGGCCATGGCTCACGGGCCCAGCCGCTCCACGGCATGTGGGATCTTCCCGGACCGGGGCACGAACCCGTGTCCCCTCCATCGGCAGGCGGACTCTCATCCACTGCGCCACCAGGGAGGCCCTTTCCATGAGTTTTGTGATCATTTCTCAAATATAGAGCTGAAGGTAGTCATAGTGTTACATCCATGTGTTTTCATGGTGTTTTTTTCATTTCTGTTATGACAGCTATAAAAGTTAACTAGAAATATAATCTTGCTTCCTTAACTGAGGTGACTGTCCCTATAAGGCACCAACCTCAGCTGGGCCTTGGCTTCATTCAGTTGGCTACTACAATCAAGCACAAGCTATGAGCATATAACACTAACTCAAGGTATACTCCTCAGAGATTTTACTGAGACTGAGATTTGTGTACCACTTCCTGTACCTGCTGTCTACAGCATAATCCAGCTGTTCCAAGCCCATGTCCCTCTAAAGGAAGGTCCAACCAGCCTGTGAGTCCCCACAAGGAAAGAAAAGCCTGCTTGGCAAATTCCCTTTAATACTTGCTAACTCAGTCAGTTTCTCCTTTATCATACCCTAAAAAGATGCTCTAAGGTCTGTGGCACTTAGTCCCATTTTTCAGTTTTAATAAGGAATTTCCCTTCTTATTAGGACTCTTTGTCAAATGGTAATGTGTAACAGGGAAAAAAGTGAACAAAGACTCTGATCATGCCATTATATGAGAACATCATCATTCTCAATGCAAACACACACAAAAAAAGAGTAGAGATAAAAACAAAGGATTCCAAAGCTGTTAGACAATAGCAAAGGTCTAATGTAAGTATTATTAACATCCGAGATTTAAAAATCTTTAGAGATAATCGCTAACAATTTTCTAAAGTTAATGAAAGACAACAAACCATAGAAGCTCAGAGAATTCCACAGTAAATATGAAACTACATGCCTAGACACATCAAGGTAAAACTAATTAAAAGCAAAGATAAAGAGAAAATCTTGAAGATAGCCAGGGACAAAAGAAATATACATACAGAAAACAAAGATAAGAATTACAATAGATATTTTATCAGAAATTATGCAAGCTCAAAGAATTGGAATTACATATTTAAAATATGAAAAGAACAAAAACATTAACAAAATAAACAAACAGATGACCCAGACTTCTATATTCAGCAAAAATACCCTTCGATAATGAAGGGCAAGTGAGGTCTTCTTTATATAAACCAAAGCAGAAGTAATTGTCAGCAGATGTATACTCAAAAAGTTTTAAAGGAAAATTTTCCATCAAAACTATACCGGGGGGACCTTCAAGATGGTGGAGGAGTAAGACGTGGAGATCAACTTCCTCCCCACAAATACACCAAAAATACACCTACAAGTAGAACAGTTCCCACTGAACACTGACAGAAGACCTCAGACTTCCCAAAAGGCAAGAAGCTCTCCAAATACCTGGGTAGGGCAAAAGAAAAAACAGAGGCAAAAGAATAGGGACAGGACCCGCACCTCAGGGAGGGAGCTCTGAAGGAGGAAAAGTTTCCACACACTAGGAAGCCCCTTCACTGGCAGAGACGGGGGATGGGGGGGGGGAAGTTTCAGAGCCACGGAGGAGAGCACAGCAACATGGGTGCAGAGGGCAAAGAGGAGAGATTCTTGCACAGTGGATAGGTGTTGACCAGCACTCACCAGCCTGAGATGCTTGTCTGCTCACCCACGGGGGTGGGTGAGGGCTGGGAGCTGAGGCTCAGGCTTTGGAGGTCAGACCCCAGGGAGAGGACTGGGGTTGGCTGCGTGAACACAGCCTGAAGGGGGCTGGTGCACCACAGCTAGTGGGGAGGGAGTCTGGGAAAAACTCTGGAACTGCCTAAGACGCAAAAGTCCACTGTTTCAGGGTACATAAGGAGAGGGAATTCCTTGCCCATCTGCCCACAGAAGGCAGAACACTGCCTAAACGAGCTCCAGAGATGGGTGCAGGCCACAACTATCAGCTCGGACACCAGAGATGGGAGTGAGAGGCTAATGCTGCTGCTGCAGCCACCAAGAAGCCTGTGTGCAAGCACAGGTCACTATCCACACACACACACACCCAGCCAGAAGCCTGTGCAGCACGCCACTGCCAGGGTCCCATGATCCAGGGATAACTACCCCGGAAGAACAGACAGTGTGCCTCAGGCTCTTGCAACATCACACTGGCCTCTGTGGCCGCAGGCTCACCCCGCATTCCAATTGTAACTACTGTACCCCTCCCTCCCCACGGCTTGAGTGAGGCAGAGTACTCTAATCAGCCGCTGCTTTAAGCCCCTCCTGTCTTGGCAGGGTACAGATGCCTGAGGGCGACCTACATGCAGAGGTGGGGCCAAAACAAAGCTGAACGCCAGGGGCTGTGTGAACAAAGAAGAGAAAGGGAAGTTTCTCCCTGCAGCCTCAGGAGCAGCAGATTAAATCCCCACAATCAACTTGATGTATGCTGCACCTGTGGAATACCTGAATAGACAATAAATCATCCCAAAATTGAGGTGGTGGACTTTGAGAACAACTGAGGACTTGGGGTTTGCTGTCTGTGACTGATTTGTTTCTGATTTTTATGTTTATCTTAGTATAGTTTTCAGCGCCTGTTATCATTGGTGGATTTGTTTATTGGTTTGGTTACTCTCTTCCTTTTTTTCTTCTTATTATTACATTTTTATCTGATTATTTTAATTATTTTTAAAAATTTATTATTATTTTTCTTTCTTTTTTTCTCCCTTCTCTTCCAAGCTGTGTGGCCGACAGGAACTTGGTGCTCTGGCCTGGCGTCAGGCCTGAGCTTCTGAGGTCAGAGAGCTGAGTTCAGAACATTGGACCACCAGAGGCCTCCTGGCCCCATGTAATATGGAGAGCAACAGCTCTCCCAGAGATCACCATCTCAACACTAAGACCCAGCTCCACCCAGTGGTGAGCAAGCTCCAGTGCTGGACACCCCATGCCAAACAATCAGCAAGACAGGAACACAAACCCACCCATTAACAGAGAGGCTGCCGAAAATCATACTAATTTCACAGACACCCCAAAACACACCACGAGACATGGCCCTGTCCACTGGAAAGACAAGATCCAGTCCCACCCACCAGAACACATGTACCAGTCCCCTCCACCAGGAAGCCTACACAAGCCCCTGAACCAACCTCACCCACTGGGGGCAGACACCAAAAACAATGGGAACTATGAACCTGCAGCCTGAGACAAGGAGACCCCAAACACAGCAAGTTAAGCAAAATGGGAAGACAGAGAAAAACACAGCAGATGAAGGAGCAAAGTAAAAACCCACCAGACAAAACAAATGAAGAGGAAATGGGCAGCCTACCTGAAAAAGAATTAATAGTAATAATCATAAAGATGATCCAAAATTTGGGATAGAATGGAGCAAATACAAGAAACGTTTAACAGGGACCTAGAAGAACTAAAAAGCAAACAAACAGTGATGAACAACACAATAAATGAAATTAAAAATTCTCTAGAAGGAATCAATAGCAGAATAAGTGAGGCAGAAGAACGGATAAGTGACATGGGAGATAAAATAGTGGCAATAACTACCTCAGAGCAGAATAAAGAAAAAGAATGAAAAGAATTGACGACAGTCTCAGAGACCTCTGGGACAACACTGAATACATTAACATTCGAATTATAGGGGTCCCAGAAGAAGAAGAGAAAAAGAAAGGCTCTGAGAAAATATTTGAAGAGATTATAGTCGAAAACTTCCCTAACATGGGAAAGAAAATACTCAATCAAATCCAGGAAGCACAGAGCGTCCCAGAGAAGACAAATCCAAGGAGAAACATGCCAAGACACATATTAATCAAACTATCAAAAATTAAATACAAAGAAAAACTATTAAAAGCAGCAAGGGAAAAGCAACAAATAATATACAAGGGAATCCACATAAGGTTAACAGCTGATCTTTCAGTGGAAACTCTGCAACACAGAAGGGAGAGGCACGACATATTTAAAGTGATGAAAGGGAAAAACCTACAACCAAGATTACTCTACCCAGCAAGGATCTCCTTCAGATTCAACGGAAAATGAAAACCTTTACAGACAAACAAAAGTTAAGAGAATTCAGCACCACCAAACCAGCTCTACAACAAATGCTAAAGCAACTTCTCTAGGCAGGAAAAACAAGAGAAGGAAAAGAACTACAAAAACAATCCCCAAACAATTGAGAAAATGATAATAGGAACATACATATTGATAATTACCTTAAATTAATGGATCAAATGGATCCATTGCATAAATGGATCCAAATGGATAAATGGATCCAAATGGATAAATGGATCCAAATGGATAAATGGATCAAATGCTCCAACCAAAAGACACAGACTGGCTGAATGGATACAAAAGCAAGACCCATATATATGCTGTCTACAGGAGACTCACTTCAGACCTAGGGACACATACACACTGAAAGTGAGGGGATGGAAAAAGATATTCCATGCAAATGGAAATCAAAAGAAAGCTGGAGTAGCAATTCTCATATCAGACAAAATCGACTTTAAAATAAAGAACATTACAAGAGACAAAGAAGGACACTACATAATGATCAAGGGATCAATCCAAGAAGAAGACATAACAATTATAAATATTTATGCACCCAACATAGGAGCACCTCAATACATAAGACAAATGCGAAGAGCCATAAAAGGGGAAATTGACAGTAACAGACTAATAGTAGGGGACTTTAACACCCCATTTTCACCAATGAACAGATCATCCAAAATGAAAATAAATAAAGAAACACCAGCTTTAAATGACACACTAAATGAGATAGACTTCATTGATATTTATAGGACATTCCATCCAAAAACAACAGAATGCACTCTCTTCTCAAGTGCTCATGGAACATTCTCCAGGATAGATCATATCTTGGGGCACAAATCAAGCCTCAGTAAACTTAAGAAAATAGAAATTATATCAAGTATCCTTTCCAACCACAATGCTATGAGACTAGATATCAACTACAGGAAAAAAAACTCTAAAAAGTATAAACGCATGGAGGCTAAACAATACGCTACTAAATAACCAAGAGATCGCTGAAGAAATCGAAGAGCAAATCAAAAAATACCTGTAAAGAAATGAGAACCAAAACATGATGACGCAAAACCTACGGGATGCAACAAAAGCAGTTCTAAGAGGGAAGTTTTTAACAATACAATCCTACCTCAAGAAACAAGGAAAATCTCAAATGAACAACCTAACCTTACAGCTAAAGCAATTAGAGAGAGAAGAACAAAAAAACCCCAAAGTTAGCAGGAGGAAAGAAATCATAAAAATCGGATCACAAATAAATGAAAAAGAAATGAAGGAAACGACGGCAAAGATCAATAAAACTAAAAGCTGGTTCTTTGAGAAGATAAATAAAATTGATACACCAGTAGCCAGACCCATCAAGAAAAAAAGGGAGAAGACACAAATCAACAGAATTAGAAATGAAAAGGAGAAGTAACAACTGACACTGCAGAAATACAGAGGATCATGAAGATTACTACAAGCAACTATATGCCAATAAAATGGACCACATGGATGAAATGGACCAGTTCTTAGAAAAGCACAACTTTCCAAGATTGAACCAAGAAAAAATAGAAAATATAAACAGACCAATCACAAGCACTGAAATTGAAACTGTGATTAAAAATCTTCTAACAAACAAAAGCCCGGGACCAGACGGCTTCACAGACAAATTCGATCAAACATTTAGAGAAGAGCTAACACCTTCTCAAAGTCTTCCAAAATATAGCAGAGGCAGGAACACTTCCAAACTCATTCTGTGAGGTCACCATCACCCTGATACCAAAACCAGATAAAGATGTCAAAAAAAAGAAAACTACAGGCCAGTATCACTGATGAACATAGATGCAAAAATCCTCAACAAAATACTAGCAAACAGAATCCAACAACACATTAAAAGGATCATACACCATGATCAAGTGGGGTTTATCCCAGGAACGCAAGGATTCTTCAATATATTCAAATCAATCAATGTGACAAACCATACTAACAAACTGAAGGAGAAAAAAAATATGATCATCTCAACAGATGCAGAGAAAGCTTTTGACAAAATTCAGCACCCACTTATGATAAAATACTCTCCAGAAAGTAGACATAGAGGGAAACTACCTCAACATAATAAAGGCCATATATGACAACCCTGCAGCCAACATTGTTCCCAATGGTGAAAAACTGAAAGCATTTCCTCTAAGATCAGGAACAAGACAAGGTTGCCCACCCTCACCACTATTATTCAACATAGTTTTGGAAGTTTTAGCCACAGCAATCAGAAAAGAAAAAGAAATAAAGGGAATCCAAGTTAGAAAAGAAGTAAAGCTGTCACTGTTTGCAGATGACATGATAGTATACATAGAAAATCCTAAAGATGCCACCAGAAAACTACTAGAGCTAGTCAATGAATTTGGTAAAGTAGCAGGATACAAAATTAATGCACAGAAATCTCTTGCATTCCTATACACTAATGATGAAAAATCTGAAAGAGAAATTAAGGAAACACTCCCATTCACCATTGCAACAAAAAGAATAAAATACCTAGGAATAAACCTACCTAAGGAGACAAAAGACCTGTATGCAGACAACTATGACACTGATGAAAGAAATTAAAGATGATACAAATAGATGGAGAGATATACCATGTTCTTGGATTGGAAGAATCAACATTGTGAAAATGACTATACTACCCAAAGCAATCTACAGATTCAATGCAATCCCTATCAAATACCAATGGCATTTTTCACAGAACTAGGACAAAAACTTTCACAATTTGTATGGAAACACAAAAGACCCTGAACAGCCAAAGCAATCTTGAGAAAGAAAAACAGAGATGGACAAATCAGGCTCCTGGACTTCAGACTATACTACAAAGCTACAGTAATCAAGAGAGT
Organism: Neophocaena asiaeorientalis asiaeorientalis; assembly: GCF_003031525.2. Taxonomy (NCBI): domain Eukaryota; kingdom Metazoa; phylum Chordata; class Mammalia; order Artiodactyla; family Phocoenidae; genus Neophocaena; species Neophocaena asiaeorientalis. Next base: position 11,149,151 of record NW_020185338.1, on the reverse strand, counting down.
ATAGTAGTGGCACAAAATCAGAAATATAGATCATTGGAACAGGATAGAAAGCCCAGAGATAAACCCACACACATATGGTCATCTTATTTTGATAAAGGAGGCAAGAATATACAATGGAGAAAAGACAGCCTGTTCAATAAGTGGTGCTGGGAAAACTGGACAGCTACATGTAAAAGAATGAAATTAGAACACTTCCTAACACCAGACACAAAACTAAACTCAAAATGGCTTAAAGACCTAAATGTAAGGCCAGACATTATAAAACTCTTAGAGGAAAACAGAGGCAGAACACTCTATGACATAAATCACAGCAAGATCCTTTTTGACCCACCTCCTAGAGTAAACAAAAATAAACAAATGGGACCTAATGAAACTTAAAAGCCTTTGCACAGCAAAGGAAACCATAAACAAGATGAAAAGACAACCCTCAGAATGGGAGAAAATATTTGCAAATGAAGCAACTGACAAAGGATTAATCTCCAAAATATACAGCAGCCCATGCAGCTCAATATCAAAAACACGAAAAACCCAATCCAAAAATGGGCTGATGACCTAAACAGACATTTCTCCAAAGGAGATACACAGATTGCCAACAAACACATGAAAGTATGCTTAATATTGCTAATCATTAGAGAAATGCAAATCAAAACTACCATGGGGTATCACCTCACACCAGTCAGAAGGCCATCATGAAAAAATCTACAAACAGTAAATGCTGGAGAGGGTGTGGAGAAAAGGGAACCCTCTTGTACTGTTGGTGGGAATGTAAATTGATACAGCCAGTATGGAGAATAGTATGGAGGTTCCTAAAAAAATGAAAAATAGAACTACCATATGACCCAGCCATCCCACTACTGGGCATATACCCTGAGAAAACTGTAATTCAAAAAGAGTCATGTAAAAAAAAAAAAAAAAAAAAAAAAAAAAAAAGTCATGTACCTACAGAGTGAAGTATGTCAGGGAGAGAAAAACAAATATCGTATATTAATGCATATATGTGGAACCTAACAAAATGGTGCAGATGAACCAGTTTGCAAGGCAGAAATAGAGACACAGATGTAGAGAACAAACGTATGGACACCATGGGGGGAAAGTGGCGGGGGGTGTTGGTGGTGTGATGAATTGGGTGATTGGGAATGACACATATACACTAATATGTATAAAATAGATAACTAATAAGAACCTGCTGTATAAAAAAATAAAATAAAATTCAAATATTCAATAAATAAATAAATTGTAAGTATTTTCCTAGCTTATTAAAACTCCTAATTAAAAAAAAAAAAGAGTCATGTACCACAATGTTCATTACAGCACTATTTACAATAGCCAGGACATGGAGGCAACCTAAGTGTCCATCCACAGATGAATGGATAAAGAAGATGTGGCACATACATACAATGGAATATTACTCAGCCATAAAAAGAAATGAAATTGAGTTATTTGTATTGAGGTGGATGGACCTGGAGTCTGTCATACAGAGTGAAGTAAGTCAGAAAGAGGAAAACAAATACTGTATGCTAACACATATATATGGACTCTAAAAAGAAAAAAATGGTTCTGATGAACCTAGGAGCAGGACAGGAATAAAGACGCAGAAATAGAGGATGGACTTGAGGACACGGGGAGGGGGAAGGGTAAGCTGGGACAAAGTGAGAGAGTAGCATTGACGTATATACACTACCAAATGTAAAATAGATAGCTAGTGGGAAGCAGCTAGAGAGCACCGGGAGATCAGCTCAGTGCTTTGTGACCACCTAGAGGTGTGGGATAGGGAGGGTAGGAGGGAGACACAAGAGGTAGGAGATATGGGGATGTATGTATACATATAGCTGATTCACTTTGTTATACAGGAGAAACCAACACAACATTGTAAAGCAATTACACTCCAGTAAAGATGTTAAAAGAAAAAAAAAAAGTATTCCAGTTAGAAATGTGGATCTTACACAAAAAAGTTAAGAGCAGCAAAAATTATTTTAAAAGATGCTGAACATGAAAGATACATTGTTCTTATTTTAATTGTTTTAACAATAATTAGTTGTCTAAAGTTAAAAATTATGTCTTAAAAGATTTATAACATCTAGAAGAAAAATGTATAAAAACTATATCGCAAATTATCAGAGAGAGCAAATGAAAATATATTCTTGAAAGTATCTTACACTATGTGTAATAGTGTGAAATAATGTAAGATAATTTCAATGTAGACTATTGTATTTAAAGGTATGTACTTAAACTTTAGAGCAATTTTGAAGAAATTTAAGAGATATAACTAGTAAGCCACAGTGTAGATAAAATTGAATCAAAAGAAGGCAAAAAAGAGGAAAAGGTGAACTAAAAATAGACGAGGCAAGTAGATGAGAACTACCAATACAGTAGATTCAAATCCAAGCATATCAGTAATTACATTAAACATATAAATGGTCTAAACACCCCAATGAAAAGGTAACAATTGTTAGATTGGATTTTTTTTAAGGTAAGACACAGCTATATTCTATCTATAAGAAATCACTTTACCTATAAAAACATACAGATAAATAGTAAAAGGTTGAGAAGAGATGTACCACACACACTACTCAAAAGAAAGTGAGAGTGGCTATAATATCTGAAAGACTTCAGCACAAAGAACATTACCAGGCATAAGTAGGGACATTTCATAATGAGATAACAAATGTGAAAGCAAAGCTTCAAAATACCTAAAACAAAACTAAAAGAAAAAGGCAGATTCACAATTTTTGTTAGATATTTCTAAGCTCTTCTCTTAGTAACTGATAGAACAAGTAAACAGAAAATCAGTAAGGATATAGAAGACCTAAACAACACCATTAACCAATTTTGTCAAGTTGATATTTAGAGGATCCTCATCCAACAACAGAAGAATATGATTTATTTTCTGGTCATATGGAACATTCACTATGATAGGCTATACTCTAGGCCTTAAAATTAATCTCAACAAATGTAAAAGAATTTAAATCATACAAAATATAAATTTTTACCGTAATGAAATTAAACTATCTCAATAATGGAAAGATATTTGGGAAGTACCCAAATGTTTAGAAATTATATAAAATTGGTTTCTCATAAATCTCTCAAATTTATCCTTTTCCTCCTCAAATCTAAATCTTTTGAGGAGGTTATACCTCAGAGGATATTATTATCTTCTCATTCTTAATACATTAAAATTTTCTACTCTTTTCATAAGGCTCCAACCCTCTCTACCAAATACAGCCTAATCCATTGACAAATTTTGTGATTCAGCTTCTGAAAAGTTCCCCATTTCACAATTCCACTATACCCCCAGTTCAGGTCCTTCTAACCTCCCCTGCGGCTATTCTATCAGGTTTCCAAACAATCTTCACTCCTTCAATCCAGTCTTACAACAAGTGTTATCTTCCTGAAACAGGGTTTCAGATGAAGTGTGCACCATTATCTATTAATCCTTTTAGATACACTATCAAAAAAGTATTTCTGTGACCAAAAATATTAGGGAAACATAGCATATTACATTCATCTCTTTGATCTTTATAATACATATTGGCATATTAAGAGTTATTTGAATTACTGCATAAAACACCTGCTTAGCTTTGCTTAACCTAGCATGCCCCAAATTTGTCTGAAAATTAAGTCGTTGGTTTTTTCATATAAAATCTACCAATACTCTACGAATAATTTTTAAAAGAATGTCCTTTAGCAAATACTTTCCTAAATCACAATGTAACTTCACTTTCCCCCTCCTTTAAAAATTTGATGATTCAAAATTGCTTATGAAATGCCACCCAACATCTTTGGCCTAGATGCAAAGGCCTTTCATGGTCTGGCTTCAACCTTCCTTTTGAACCATGTCTTCCTTATACTCCCCATCCTCAGTCCACCAATCCATTCATGACTCAGCCACTCTGGACTAGGGTCCATGAGCCAAAAATACCTTGTACTTTCCCTCTGCTCATCTTGCTCTTTTCCCTGTGTTCACTGTTTAACCCTGCCTATCTTTCCATATCCAGCTGAGATACAGCATCATCTATGATGAGGTACCATTCATTTATTCAGAAAACATTAATTAAATATCTACTAAGTACTAAATACTGGGGTCTATTCCAAGAAGGCTCCAGTTGTAAATAATCTCTATTTCCATAGTAATCCAGCAGCAAGTTTTGCCTCTGTCACATTTCTGCTTATACTATATTTTACCTCCTGCCTAAAGTTTACATTTGCCATTCCCTCTCCTGGACTATTCCTCTCCCAGATATTTGTATGGCCACTTCCTTACCTCTTTGAGGTCTAGATTCAAATGGCAACTTCTCAATGAGGCCTTCTCTGATCGTTTTTTTATGAATTGTAGCTCCCCTTCTGCCTTTTTTTTAAATCTTATTTCTCTCCATAATATTTAACATATGTTACAATGTTAATTTTACATATTTGTGTGTTGCAAACTCCATAATCACAGGGACTTTCATCTACCTCATTCACTGCTACATGCTTAGTACTCAGAATAAGGCCCACCACTCAACAGCTGTTGATGGCTAATTTCAGATGCCAACTTAGCTAGGCCACAATAACCAGATATTTGGTCAAAAACCAGTCTAGATGTCACTGTGAAGGTATTTTTTTAGATGAGATTAGCATTTAATCAGTAGACGTTGAGTAAAGCAGATGACCCTCAATAATGTGGGTGGGCCTCATTCAAGTTGCAGGTCTTTTTTTTTTTTTTTTAAACATTAAAAAAAACTGAGATCCTGCAAAGATGAGGGAATTCTGCCTTCAGACTGCATTTGAGCTATAGCATCTACTCTTCTCTAGGTTTCCATCCTGCTGGCTTGCCCTGCCAGTTTCAGACTTTCCAGGCCCTGGAGTCTTATTAGTCAATTACTTACAATAAATCTCTGAACTATGTACCTAGATAGATATTTCTCTCTATATATGGATAGAGATACAGATATTTATATCTATATAACTATGTCTATATCTATAGCTAGCTAACTATAGAGAGAAAGAAAGATAGAGATACATCCTACTGTTTCTCTTTTTCTGGAGAACCCTGACTAAATACAGTAGGCGCTCAGTAAATACTTGTCTAATGACTAAATGATTTATTATTAGTTATATACAGATCCAATTCCCTTACTAGACTCTAAGCTCCCAGAAGGGGCTATAACTCACTTATCTTTCTATTTGTTCAGTGCTTAAAACCATTATTCATTCATTTATTCAACATATATTTGTTGATTCCCTACCTAATTGGGCCCATGCCGCATACATGCCTTGACCTTCCCTACATCTCTGGCTTTACTCCCCCCTCTCCTCATTAACTTATTTAATTCCACCTGTCCTTCAAAATCCAGTTCAAATGTAACATCTTCTATGAATAAGAAGCTATTCATCTATTCAGCAAACATTAATTAAATGTCTACTATGTACCAAGTATTGGGTTATGTTTGTTGAATAAACATATGAACTTCTAAAAAGAAAGAGTTACATAAAGAGAAAGCTAGCATAATTCAAAGAACCATGCTCATTAAAGTTGAGCTTGTTAGAGAATCTATACATTAATAGCATCACAAACACCAAAAATACATAGATCAATTGACTGGAATCACTTTAGTCATCTTTGAAATGTAGTCACCAATCACCCAAAGGACCACAGCACTAGAGCTTTTAGTACAGAAAAGTAACACATTCATATGAAATCAAAAGGTCAAGTAAATGCAGGCAGTGAAAAGTGGACAAGTTCAAATATGATTACAGCAGGTTGGGGATAATAAAGAAGGAAAATGGCAAAGGGTTTTCAAAGGAACATCATTTTCACACCTCATCCATATTTTAATCATCCATCAAAGGTGATTAGTCCCGAGTAAGTGTCAGCACTACATGCTAAAGCTTTATGTATGAGGTGAAACGTAGTCTTCTTGGCTCTTGCCTCGCACTGAAGTGATTTACGAGGATAACTGAGATTGACAGATTGAAAAGGTCACTTGTCCAGTCAGCCCGCCACACCTCATCTTGTTTCCATGTCATAATAAACTTCACTTGCAGACCCTGTCTGAGAGCATATCCATATTCCCTGGATGCCCCAGAAGCTGAAAGGTCATTTTGGAGCTGAGTGCCTCTCAGTTTTGTGTGGGTGCTCCTGGTCTCCCCCCACTTGCATATTTTTGTATTGAAAGCCACAAGCAGGTAAGTTTCTATCTTTTGTTCAGCCTGTAAGTCTGAATCATAAATTATATTTTTCCATTTTACAGTCAGAAAAATCTCCTCTTCAATGATAATAAAATCAGCGCACCAGACTCTGCCCTTTGTTACTAATGTACAAATCCTGCTAAAGTCAGCAGAACTTAAGGGCATGCAACTTTGGGCAGAATGTATTCCAACTTTTTCTTTCCTTGCTGGATTTTTATTACCTGACATCTTTCTGATTCCTCTGGATTGCACAATAAGGGAAGGGTAGCCCAGTTTGGGTAAAATAAAAAATGACCCAAACCACTGACCTAAATCCTGCCTTTGAAATTTAAAATTACATTTACTAGGAAGGAAAATAGTTTTTTGAGTGTGGGTGGTTTTCTTTTTCAAAACCCGTTTTCAAATGTTGACCTCCTGAATGCTATCATACCAGTTTGGATTGGAAAACAGAAGGGTAGGTAAACATTTTTTTTAAGCTTGTTGGGGGAGATCATCCTTTCTGAATTCATTATCTGAAAAGAAGCAGGAAATACCGAGAACTTTTCTTTTTCAAAAGATTTCCTGGTCATGTTGCCAGATTTGACACTAAAAGTAAATTGTCCAATTTTGTGAAATGTTGAAACTTTTTGTCTTCCCTTTCTTCAAAGGTAAACTAAGGTGGTGAAGAAGCAAAGGTAGGAAAGCTTTAGCTTGGGGCAGGATGTAGGACATGGAGGTGAAGAAGGCTCATCCTTTGCACAAATAAATGTCAGCCTACATGGCCTGATGTATTGACTCAAAGACTATCCCACTATAAATCTCACAGCTCTTCCCTCATACCTGAGATGCCTACCGAAGTCAGTCTTTCGGATAAGATGCCACGTCCAGAAGCATTCTGTAAAATTCCCTGGGCTATAGGACGCTAACACATGGTAACCACACAGCCAAGTATTTACCGACTCCCTATCTGAGATTACAGCCCTGACCAAATGGAACATGACACAGGCAAATTCTAATGAAAGAGAAGAAGGATAGATTTGATAATGGAGGAAGGAGAGATTTGGAGCAAACTCTCTGTACCTTACGTTAACACCTATTTATCCCTCTGTGTTGTCATTCTTTGTATACATAACTTATTCCTGACCTAAACTGACCTCCTTGAAATAGGGATCTTTTCCGTACTTATTTTTGTTTCACTAACCCGACACAGGGCCTGATAACACAGAAGCAGTTTACCATGGTGCTTTGATTTCACAGTCTTCGGCTTGAGTTCATATTCCGCCAATTACAAGCCACGTGGCCTTGGGTAAGATATTGCACCTCTTTGAGCCTAATCTGTAAACTGGGCCTAATCATTCCTTCCTTTAAATATTCTTCTGAGGAGTAAGTAAGAGAGACGTTTAAGTGCTTTTTGCAGTGCTTGGCACAGAGTTCGCATTTAATGAACACTACTATTATTATATCAATACATTCAAAAATTGCTGAATAAATGAATACATCAATCAAGCAAGCAACTAAACGGACTTCACAATGGAGAAGCGGGCATACAGAGTGCTAGGTCATACACAGAGACCTAAGGGTGGGGGTGGGGAGTGTGGCAAGAAGGCATGTAGCAATTCAACTCAATCTTTTCTTCTCAGCACATTTTCAAAAACTCATCACATTTAATGGGACACCTGACTAGAACAGAGGTCTTAAAACAGCACTAAAGTAGCGATAATTTAGACTAACAATGTTTCACAATGTCAACACCATGCACTGGTCATCCTTCAGCCCCATGTAGCTGTTTAAGTAAAACTATGTATGGGCTCTCTGAAATTCTTATAAAGCAAAGCCACGACATGCTCCAGTAAATACATACTCTTTCTTTCACACTTTCACACACATGTCACACGACATGATGTGAGTCGGGCCTCTGACCTCATGCAGGTCATGTTATACTCCGTGCTACATCATAAAGAAGTGATATTTATTGAGAGCTTACTATGTACTCAGCATGTTTCTAAGTACTTTAAATGAAACTATTTATTTAATACAACTCTATGATATATGTATTCCTTATATGGAAATAACCATTATCATCTTCAATTTACAGATGAGGAAACTGAGGTACATGGAATCAAATAACAGCAAAGGTCACAGAGGTAGCAAGAGCTGCAGTGGATATTGGAACCCAGATGGGTGGACTCCAGAGTTCTTAACCACTATGTTAAATGCCCCACAAGACACACTAGTTCCACCTGCCTATTACAGGCACCGTCCTAGCATATTTGTATACTGCTAGTATACAAATATACATAGCAGTATCTGTATATTACTTTGTAGTTAATAAATTTTTCCCACTGGTGGAAATATAGCTGTGTACCTGGGGAGGATCTGCACCAAGAGCATGAACCCTACCGGCAGAGGCACAGTACCCTATAGGCAAATTCTACTTAAATCACAAGTACACCAAGGATCAACGCGCCAAGCTGCGGAAGTGGGGCAAAAGTTGACCACATTCTCAAACATATAATTCCCAAAGGAAATGTTGCCTGTCGTGAGGTCTCAGCAATAATCCCATTTCTACCGACATTGTTACTGAGGGCTTCGTCAACCCAGTTTCCAAATTTCCTGCCAATGGGGCAGACCTACAGGGAGCAGCTGGACAATTGTGAAGCATAGCCAGAGCTCCCTAAAGCCTCCTACCTAAACTTCCAGCAATTCCTCTCTCAATGATCTTTGCTTAAAAATAAACTTGAGCATGACAGCCATTGAAAGAAAGCGCAACAATTATTGAAGACAGCAAGCAGCATGGGAATACAGAATCTTCCCTTCAGATTGTGTTCTGGGCCCAGGCCTGTGCACCTGCCTGTGTACCAGTAAGGTCTTGTCAGTGTTGTCATACACCAAGTTACCGCCTTTAGGAATTTTTCTCACACATACTTTATATTTGTGCATGAGCTGGTTAATCAGCTCCCCATTTTGATTTCTTGCCCTTGGACTGATTACTTCTAGATGTTAAGATTCAGCAGTAGCATCCATTTTCTATTTTCTGTACAACAGCAGGATTCAGTAACTCCTGCCTAACTGAGATTTTTTAAACTATTGCAACTGTACACTGTATTGCATCCAAATAAAATGTTAGTTTCTGTCCTAGAATAGGCAGATTGGATTACATATTTATTAAAATTTGGAAAACAGGCCAAGAACTTTGGGGAACTCAACTTTGTTACTCCTGGGATCTTTAAGGTTGCAAACTACCTCTCTCCTGAGCTGAAACAGTCATGATCAGGAATGGAGAACTGGTAAATTTCTTTGAGAGCCTCAGTTGAAAAGTTCTTAGTCCTTGGAATACTTTTAATGTTGCTTATCACCTTTCATCTCTAGAGCTGCCCTGTTGATTCATTCATCCTCTCTTCTGTCTCTTAATTCAGAGGACATTATGATCCTTAAAAACAAGGAGCATCCCCACTTGGCAAATGGAGAAAATGGGTTTCTGATTGGTTCTTCTCTACTCACATAACCAGTATTCCAGAAAATCGTGCAGCACAGGTAGAACCCATGTCATGCCTTGAGTGCCAATTCAAAAATCATCCTCATCCTCAGATCCCATTACGGTATCTTAATACCTGGGAACAGTATTTGCAGTAAGATAAAGACTGTAGAACTCTACATTTGTCATTAAGCTTCAAATATCCTAGTGGTGCACCCAAGGAGTGGTGACTGGTCCAGAGGGATTTCTGCCCCTCTTATAGCTATATGCCCTTAACAGGAACCAGCTAGAAAATCGACACCAGAAAATAAGGACAGAGGAGGGTAACATTAGTCCAAGTTATCATCATCTCTTACCTGGATGATTATAATACTTTCTCTGCCACCATTCTTGCCTACCCCAATTCTTTCTCTTCATATAGACCAGGGTTATTTTTACAAATACCGTATCAGATGATACTCCCGTCCTACTTAAGACTTTTAATGGAATCCCATTACGTGAAGAAAAAAAATGCTAATTCCTTAGCATGGTCTACAAGACACTATAAGCAGCCCCTGCCAACCTCTGCAATGTCATTTTCAGCCCTTTATCCCTTCTCTCATATGTTCCAATAACACGGTCAGCCCTCCATATCCATGGGTTCCGCATCTGCAGATTCAACCAACTGCGATGGAAAATACAGTAGCCAAAAAAAAAAAAAAAAAGGCAAGTTCCAAAAGCAAAATTTGAATTTGCCCTGCACAGGCAACTATTTACATAGCATTTACATAGTGATAGGTGTTATGTGTTATCTAGAGATGACTTAAGGTATGCAGGAGGATGTGCGTAGGTTACATACAAACACTATGTCATTTTATATAAGGGACTTGAGCACCCATAGATTTTGGTATCCAAAGGGGGGATCCTGGAACCAGTCCCCCATGGATACCAAGCGGCAACTGTATTCACTACCTTTAACTTCCTGAGCCATGCCAAACCATTTCCCAAATCAGAGCACAAACTTTTCCCTCTTCCTGGAACACATCTTTCCCCTTTTAATTCCCCCTTCCAGATGACTGCCCTCCCTCTGACTCCTCCCATGAATGGCATCTTATTTTTCAGGTTTGAACTTTAATGTCCTTCCTGAGACAGGCCTTTCTTTATTAACCTAGGCAGATCTCACCTACTCTTCCCTATCAGAACATCTTGTTCATTTTTTTAACAAAATTATTTTGTGTACTAGTATGTGCCAAAAACTGTGTTAAGCACCGTGGTTACAACAGTAAACAAAACAGACAAAAAATCTGTGCCTTCGTGAAGCTAACATTTTAGTCAGAGAAGCAGAAAATGGGCAAAATAAATAAGTAAACATTTAGATACTCAGTTTTCTTTTAGATATAGGCTGGAGAAAGTTTTACTGAGAGGTGACTTGCGAGAAAGGACAGCCGGGGGGTCGGGGGTAAGCCTTACTACCCCCCAAGGAAAGAGGCAAAGGCCCTGAGGCAGGACAGTGCCTGAATTGTCTGAAGAAGGCAAAGAGCTGAACTGGTGAAAGCGAACTGAGGTGGGGGACAGTTTAAGAGATGAGGCTGGAGAAGTAACCATAGAGTCAGATAGAGTAGAGCCTTGGGTGTCGCCGCAGTGCGTTCTTTGGCTTTTACTTTGACTGAAATGGAAAGGCCTCGGAAGCTTTTGAATGGAGGGTGATAAGATCTGCCTTGCATTATAAAAGGATCACTCCAGTTGCTCCTTGGGGGGAATAATTTGAAGGAGAGAGTTATGGAATGAATGTTTGTGTTCCCTCCACCCACAATCCATAGGTTGAAGCCCTAACCCTCAAGGGGGTTCATCCTTGGAGTAAGGGCCTGTGAGGAGGTCATAAAGTTAATGAGGTCATAAGGGTGAGTCCCTAATCTGATAAGGCTGGTGCCCTTATAAGAAGAGGAAGAGAGCCAGAGCTCTTTCTCTTTGCACACAGGCACCAAAGAAAGGCCATGAGAACACACACCAAAAAGGAGGCCAGAACCTAACCATGCTGGCACCCTGATCTCAGACTTCCAGCCTCCAAAACCGTTAGCAAATAGACGTTTGTTGTTTAAGCCACCCAGTCTATGGTGTTTTATTATTGCAATTGAAGCTGCAATATATTTTTATTATTTATTTTTATCAAAGATGGGATGCAAGAATGGAAGACCTTCTTTCCTTCATAGCATTTAAGAGAATGTGTAATTTTAATATCTGCCAGTGCGTACCTGTTTTAAACATTCTCCAATCAACTGTAAGCTTTAAGAGGCTGGGCTCTTCGTCTCTCTCAATCACCACTCTACCTTCACTTCCCAGTACTGTACCTGGCAGATTGGAGATTTATAATCATATTGCCTGACTGAGTAATTTGATGAGTTTAGGGTTTCCTCTAAGGGCCCATACATTTAAGACATGCGCTTTCCAATTAAAAACGTTTTGCTTTTGTTCAATTTATTTATTTAGAGACTCCTGTGAACTGATACTATGACACTTTATATTAATCAACTTTCCCCTTTTGCATTCTTTCATTCATTCCACAACCATTTATTGAGTACCAGCTATAAACCTGGCACTGTTTATAAACTGGCACTTCCCAGCCAGGGCTGGGAAGGAAGGATGCACCTTCATTGTTTCCTTCAAGTTGTAACAGATTTTTATGTTTGTATTATTTAATATTATACCACTTACTGATAATTCGATATGCAAAACAATGGAACATATTTTTACCAAAGCTGCATAGCTTTAATTTCTGAAACAGTTTTTACTGGACTACTTAGCAATCGCCTCTCAGAACTCAGATGGCACCTAGTCAAAATGTAACTTTTGTACACAGTAGGCTACAGTTTTAAAATCTGCATCACTTTCATAGACTCTTGTATTAGTTTCCTAGGGCTGTTGTAGCAAAGTACCACAAAGTGGGTGGCTTAAATAACAGAATTTATTGCCCCACTGTTCTGGAGCTAGAAGTCTAAGATCAAGGTGTCCGCAAATTTGGTTCCCTCTGAGGTCTGAGAAGAAGAATCTGTTCTATTCCTCTCCCCTAGCTTCTGTGGATTGCTGGCAACTTTTGCCTTTCCTTGGCTTTGCAGAAGCATCACCCCAATCACTGCCGTCATCTTCATACGACATTTTACCTGTGTGTCTGTGTCCTAATTTCTCCTTTTTTATAAGGATACCAGTCATGTTGGAATAGGGGCCTATCCTACTTCTGTATGACCTTGCTTTAACTAGTTACATCTACAATGACTTTATTTCCAATAAAGTCACATTCTGAGGTACTGGGGCATTAGTTCTTCAACATATGAATTTCGGGGGTGTGTGTGACACAGTGCAACTCATAACAACTCTTAATAAAGGAATAAGCAAAAAGTTCTTCTCAAAGACTCCTCCACCTTTCAGCCTTTAATGATTATTTGTCTTTGGTAAGTGCTGGGGTTGAAAAATAAAATTCTGAACTCTACAACTTTCCTAAGAAAAGCACCATATGGTGTAGCCAAGAAAACACTCTAGCAGGAGTCATAAAGGTCTGGCCTAGTCTCACATATCTGATAATATCTGATTCAGCTAATCTTATTGAGGGTAGCAATGCGTTTCCTCATACATGAAGAGCGGAGTCAACTTTCATGATCAATAATGTCTCAAACTGTCCCAAAAGTATTATTATTTTTGGTAGGCAGAATTCTACAATGACCCCCGTGACCTGCACCTCCTTGTGTCAGCTCTGTGAAGGTTCCTTTGTATGGCAAAAGGAATTTTGCCGTTGGTAATTAAGGTTACCCACAAATTGACTTTATCATAGGGAGATTATCCCTATGGTGGGCCTAAACAATCACATGAGCCCTCTAAAAGCAGAGTTTTCCCCCAATCATAGGTGAAGAGAACATCAGACAGATTCTAAGTGTGAGGGAGGTTCTCCATTGCAAAGTTGGGGGAGGGGAGGCACCACGGGGGGCAAGGACCTGAGGGTGGCCTCTAAGAGCTGAGAGAGGAATCTGGCCAACAGCCAGCAAGAAAGCAGGGGCCTCAGTCCTACAAATAAGTGCAAGGCACTAAAGCCTTCCAACAATCTGAACAACCTTGGAAGTGGATTTTTCTCCAGATAACCCAACATTTTGAGACCCTAAGCAGAGAACCCAATCAAGACACCCACCTGGACACTGACCTATGGAACCATGAGCTATAAAGCGTGCTGTTCTAACCTCCTAAATTTGCAGTAATATGTTATGCAGCAACAGAAAACTAAGACATTATTACCTTGTGCTAAGGAGAGGAATAGCGCAAGCAGAGGAAAAAAAACAGGTAAAAACTGAGAGGACAGGGCACTATCAAAAGAAAGAAGCGAGGAAAGAATAAAGACAGAAGGAGATAAGATATGAAGTTATCCTAAAGTATTTCTACTTGGTCAGAGCTAAAACATGCTTACATTTGTTTCTTTGACTGCCCTCCTTTTTGTATGGAGTGGTGACAGTGGATCTGACTTGAAGCACATAACGCTCTGTACAGTTAAACCAAAATCACACTCAGTTGATTACCTAGGAAAAGATCACGTAATTTAAAAATGGAAGGGATACAGTGTGCTTTTTGCACACATTAGGAACAGTAGAGAAAAAAAGAGAGATTAGAAAAGAAGAGATGAAAAGATGTAAGAAAGGGAGAAAAAGGACAGAAGGAAAGAAGGAAGGGAAGGGAGGGGAGAAGGGCAGGAAAGTGCGAAGAAGAAAACCTTTTTTAGACAAATATAAAATTCTGTATTGAAAATTAGACTAACGTGTGTCAGGGACAAGCATGGTGGTATCAAATTTCTCTTGAAGTTCTCCAGAAGCAATAGAGAAATGCTGTTTCCATTCAGCTATTTCAACCTTTTTGAGCTTCACTGGTTCCCTGGCTGCTTAAAACAGCCTTCAATGCCATCAAAGGAAGCGAAAGCTCCAAGACTCCACAACCATGATGTTTAAAAAAAAAAACAGTCTTTACTTCACGTAGGTATTTCTGAGTCCAACAATTAAGAAAACACAAAATCACATCTGTTTGAAAGAGATGGGCAGGCCAATAGCAATGTTAGACATTTCCAGTAAAATTCAGTAATTGAAAATAAGTTTTATTAGGAAAACATCATTTCTGGATTTTCCCTCAGCAAGGCAGAGAAATAACTCTAACATGGTCAAATCCCAACGAGATTTTTTTCCTATGTCCTTAATGGTTCTGTGGCTCCTTTAGAGTATGTGGGGACATTTCACCCCATGTTCAATGCCCAGTGACACAGACCAGCATCAGCGCATTGAAACAAAAACACACAGACCAACCTGGTGGAGAATTTACAGTAAAAAACAGTAGTGAGAGAACCAAAGTGGCCAGTCAATTAAACAAGCACACACAAAAATGAGCAAGCTATGCACAGACTTCCACTGCTAGTTTTATATGTAAGAATTCTTTTTTTTTAATTGAGCTATTAAACATAAAAAAGAGTTGAATACACAGGACAAAGTTCAGCTATACAAACTGGCATCCAAATAATGAATAAGAAAAAAGTGAATATTCATCTAGCAACTTCTGTTCTGGGTTCTAAGGAAATACCAACTCTATTTGCTTTGTTGAGGACTACCAATATTATTTGTAAAGCATTCTCAACAAGTTGGTTAAACGAGATCTCTTTTCTAGCAAGAGGTGAAAGACCTCTAATGGAAGTGTGCTTTCAGTAGCTCCTCTTGCTGTTCTCAGGAAATTCTGCAGGATTACTGCCATTATTTCCTATGTAGACGACTATTATATAATTATCTATTCCCTGTCTTGTGGCCTTGGGAGGACTACTGATGTGATGGTTGATGACCAGCCAAACCCCAAGACTGTCAAGTGACCCAAAGAGTTGTTTACGCCAATCTCAGGGAGGAAAAGTACCACATAATTACAAAATAACATATTTAGACGAGGGGTCAGCAAACTTTTTCTGTAAAGGGCCATAGAGTAAATATTTTAAGATTTCAGGGCCATGTGGTCTTTGTCGCAACTACTCAAGTCTGATTGTAGTGTAGCCATAGATGATATGTAAATGAAGGAGTGGGGCTATGTTCCAATAAATCTTTATTTGTGGACAAAAATTTGAATTTCTTGCAATTTTCTTGTGTCAGAAAATATTACTCTTATTTAGATCTCCTTCTTAAAAATGCATTATAAAAAACGATTCCTACCTCACATCCAGACAAAAAACAGGTGGTGGGATGGGACTGCCAGGAGGGTCCTAGTTGCCCACTCCATAGTTATACTATTTTATGTGTTTCCAGAATATAAATACATCACTTAATTATATTTATAGATTGAATACCTAAAAAAAACAATAAAAATTGTTTACAGTTATATACAATGGGTACCAGATGTACATTACTGAATTTTGTGAAATATTAATAGAAGTTTACCTTTTCTAAAATGCTAAAATTCTATTTACTTGGTGTTTATAGAGCTTACAGTCCATGAAGAAAACACACTGTAGAAAATTTGAAAGTCCCAAACAATTTGACTACCTGTCAACTGCCAACTTTTTGACACTGAAATATTGTGTAGTGTCATAAAACCCTGAGATCTGTTTTCCAGCGGACAGAAATTATCTCAGAATTATTTGGTGTTATTGATTCAGCTGAGAAGTATCTCAGAATTAACTGATGATTTATCCTGTGCAGTAACACAATTACAGATGAGCAGTAGTCAACATCTGCCTTGCCCTTAGTCCTCTGATATCAGTGATAGAATTAAATGGATAAATCCAAAGAATCAAGGTTAACTTCATTTGAAAGCCCTGGAGACAGCTGTAGCAGGAGTTTTAATGTAGCTGTTCCCATTATCCACACAGTGTGATTCATAGTTTAAGGCAACACTAGCTATTGTTGGGGTGGCTCTGTTTGTATGTGTGTTAAGTTGTTCAACGTGTATGGCTTCAATTCTTCATATTAACGCAAAATAAGGTGATTGCTAAAGAGCTGTCTAAACTAGTTCAACCCTATCGGTTAATTAATCAACAAGTATTTGCTAACTCTGTGACTTATCCAAAGCTTCACAAAATTCCATTTGTGCCTGCTTTCCCCTAACATACCAGTGCAAGTTCTCTCTTACTGTTCAGTAGATCAGGCAATTATTCAATACTTTTCCCAAACTGTCATTTCTCTCTGACAGCTTAATAGAATTTAAATTTCAGGGATCTAGCTAGGCTCCAGTACCAAGAGAACATGATTCAAGTGTTTCAAAAAGAAGACAAATCCTAGCTTTTCAAGCCCTTTCATTCTCAGAAGGAAAATGTACCTTCATCTTGGTTATAGAGAACAAATGCCATCATCTTTTGTCTTTATCTCTGATTTATTCTCTCCTTCAGTTCTTCCTCATGGTCCTTCACTGTCTTTCTCTAACTTCCTTTTCTTCCCTTCCTTTATAGTCCCCAATTTTTCTTTTTTCCTTTCATATTTTTCAATCTTTCTTCCTTCCTACAGACACTGATTGACTACCAGGCCCTAGGCTCAGCACCAGAAATACAAAGATGAACAAGACACAGATGTATGATAATAGGTGGTGACATAAAGTGTACCAAAGAGTAAGATGCAGTTTGGACCTCAAAGTCTACTCCTCTCTTCAATCTTGAGACCCTGTATGCCTCATTTTCAAGAGGCCCATGTCGTATCCCCCATTTCTTCAGTCTTGACATTTTCCCCCTTTCTTAGCATCCGCTAACTTCAAATATAATTATGCCTCCCCAAACTGAAAAACACTCTTCACTTTCATGTTTTAATAAAATATTTCAAACATGTATAAAAATAAAGTAAAATAGCAAGTCATCCACCACCTTAACGAACATGTTAGTGTTTCATCTTACTCAATTCAGACTTTAAAAATAAATAAAACATTCCCAGTTTAAAGTTTTCTTTGTAGCTCTCCTTGAACACATTCTTACCTAACATCTCTGCCAACCCTTCCCCCCACCAAGTAACCACCACCCTGAATCCTTACCATTCAGATTTTTATGCTTTTGTTACATACGTATGGGTTTTATTATGTAGCTTTACTATATGTATACATAGTTTTTTAAACAGTATCCTTTTGATCCTTTTGTTTTTAAAGTACATTACATCACACTATATGTTTCATTCTGAAATTTGTTCCTTAAATATATTTTATATATTACATACTTGAGATGTATCCATATTATTGATACAGATTCAATTCATTCATTTTACCTGGTAAGTACTATTTATCATATAAATAGAGCACAAATTATTTATCTTTCCCTTACTGATGGACATTTATATTAATTGTTCACTACCAAATATAATGTCAGAGTGGACATTTTAGTTCATGTCTCTTTGCGGACACGGGAAAAGTTTCTCTAAGGTACTTAACCAGATGTGAAATATCTGGACCTTATGCCATGTGCGTTTTCATCTTCACTAGATACTGTGGATAGTATCAGTTGCCTCTCCAAAATAGTTGTTTCAGTGGGCTCTTCCACTGTTAATGTATGAGGCTTCTTTCACAGCCTTGCAGTAATTGGTATCGTCAGATTTTTACATTTTATGGTGTCTAATGGTTTAAAGGTACCTTATCATTGCTTTCCAATCTGGTTTTCACCCTTATTTAGCTATAAAACTGTTCTTTCCATGGATATCTAATAATCACATTCTTGCCAAATCTCAAAGACTTCATTTGTACTCATCATTCTGCTTGACCTCAATGGCATTTGGCCTACCAGTAACCACCCTGTCCAAACTCTCTGCTCCCTTTGCTTACATTTAACAGTATTCTGGGGAAGAAGAGGCAGAAAGCAAGATGCTCCCTTAGAAGTTCAGATGTAAATCTGGTAGATAAGTCAGGCAAGGTACTCTTTAAAGAAATATATTTAATAAGAGAACTGCGAACTTGGAAAATCAAAAATATATATACAGGTAGCTTTCATAATATGAAATACAAAAAATTGATATCAAAACAAATACTTCTAAGTTTGGGGGGTATGCAGAAACAGCATCAGAATACATTCATAATAAGCACTACTTTTAATGTAACACATAGTAATTATTTCTTAATTATGTTCCATGTAGCTTATGTGTGTGATACATTTTATGTTGATAAGCTTATTGCTTATTAAAAATACCAAACATTTAGTGTTTTATATTTGAATCTACCACAATGTTCAAAAAAGGGGGCTATGGTTCTCATAAAGGTTCTTTATGATGCATCTCCCATTTCCTTTCCCATCAGCTATAGTTCATGCTCTATGCAAGCTAGAAAACAGATTTAAAAATAAGACCATTTGGATCTGGTCCTAGGAACATTTAAATGGGTCTACATGGGTAGCTGTATATGGAAAATTATCTAAAAGATTGCTTATTGGAGATCATGCATACCTGAAGCAGCCAGCCCCACCACTGACATCATTGATGACAGACTAACAAATATTCATTTAATACATTCATTCAACAGATATTTTCTGAGCATTGACTCATTGATTCTTCTAGGTAAGGGGATTGAACAATAAATAAATCTCTTCCCTCATACAACTTAGATTCTAGAAAAAGATTCTGTGAAAGTAACTCCAGGCTCTGATGAGCATCTCCAGACTTTAGAAGTTTTCTGAAGGTTGAGGGATGGAAAGTTTTGTTTTGAGGAAACATTAGGGTAGCTGATAATGTTGGCAAAAATAAAATTCTTAAATGTGATAAGGCTCACATGAAGTAAACGGTCACAAACATTGTAAAAAGCTGATATCCAGATTTCTCAGTATAGTCTAAAAATGCAGAGCAATGGAACCAAACAAACTTGAATGATATTTGAGTAAAGAAGATGTGGCACATATATACAATGGAATATTACTCAGCCATAAAAAGAAACGAAATTGAGCTATTTGTAATGAGGTGGATGGACCCAGAGTCTGTCATACAGAGTGAAGTAAGTCAGGAAGAGAAAGACAAATTCCGTATGCTAACACATATATATGGAATTTAAGAAAAAAAAATGTCATGAAGAACCTAGGGGTAAGACAGAAATAAAGACACAGACCTACTAGAGAATGGACTTGAGGATAGGGGGAAGGGGAAAGGGAAGCTCTGACAAAGCGAGAGAGTGGCATGGACATATATACACTACCAAACGTGAAATAGATAGCTAGTGGGAAGTAGCCACATAGCACAGGGAGATCAGCTCGGTGCTTTGTGACCACCTAGAGGGGTGCGATAGGGAGGGTGGGAGGGAGGGAGATGCAAGAGGGAAGAGATATGGGTACATATATATATGTATAACTGATTCATTGTTATAAAGCAGAAACTAGCACACAATTGTAAAGCAATTATACTCCAATAAAGATGTAAAAAAAAAAAAATTAAAATAAAAATCATACAAGTCCTGAAAAGTAAAAGACTATTCTCTGCCCAACACATGAAGTTGGCAATTACTAAAACCTCTAAGAATCTTCAAAAACTGTGAATATTTTATAAGAAATAGCCCCTATAATTGCAAAAAGTAAAAACCTTATTTCTTTGGTGACTCTCGTCAAACCTTGTATTCAGAATGTTTCCAAAATGTTTCTAATAGTGTTTCTTTATGGGAAAAGTAGTGTTCTATATCAAAGAACACTATGGTGTTTCTTTGTGTTAGTCTTGTAATCAGTCTTTAAACAGATAACTCAGCAGAGAATACCACAATTCAAGTTTGTCAAAAATGCAATCATTACCTTTTATTTTCTTTGTTTGACTTGTTATGATTCTACCAGTGGGAGAGTCAATTCAACTATTAGTTTATTTTGAATATTTAGCTAAATATTCTATGGAATAAAAAATGCTCTTTTTTCAAGCCTTGGCAACTACCAAAAAGATGAATTATCTTCATGGTTCTGTCAAAGTTTTTCTAAATAAAGGAGCAGAATTAGGGAGGAGGATGATTGTAGTATATGCTTTTACTATTCTAGAAATTTTGGGTTGACAATCTAGATTGCTAGCAAAAAAAAATTTGGAGTGAAAGAAAAATCATTGGTTTAGATGCCCTATACCATTTGCCCCCAAGCAATGATTGTCCAAATGCTGCCAAGATCTTACAAAGAAGAATTCGCCTCACTATCAAGATAATCAATCATGGGAATAACAATATACGAAACACCAGATTTTCTCCTTTGCTTTGTGAAGATACATATTTGGATTAAAAAATGCTTATGTTCTTTGATTCCCAAAAGGAAATATTCTTGGTTAAATTTATGAGCTGAAAGACCAAGTGGCCTATTTTTGGAACACCAAAGAAAAGATCAACTGTGTCAAACCTGAAAAAATTATAACTGTCAGTGGATCTTGGCTGTTTGGCATATATACTTTAGGCATTGAGTATACTGAATCTGAAATTTCAAGAGAAAATTTCCAACCTCATTTCTCATTATAATAAATTTTAAGCATTTATAGCCAAAACCCAGATATGGATACAGCATATTAATGCTAAAAAAATCTAATTATTGTCTCAACTTGGTGAATATTTCAAGGACAATATCTTAAAAGTGATTTTTAAGGAGGGAACATTGTGTCTCATCTACTCCTACTGTAAGAAAAATGTGGATGGTATTTTCTTGATGTCATGGCAAAAATCCCTTTTGGAAACTCACAAGAAATTTTTTGTAGGATTGGACCATATACAACTAACTCTGAATATTTTTAAAATTATGCTTAATACAGTTTCCAAAATTAATTTTTATATAATCATGAGTGGAATAAAATATCACCCTAGAGGAAGTAAACAGGCTTTGCTTGTCACTATTCGATGTTCATCAACATAGACATGACACACATTTTCTTCACTTTTGGTCAGCAAGAAAAATAACTGTACAATTGATTTAATATTTAAGCATACTATAATATCTTTCATTTTTCACAAAACCTACCATAGAAAAGTTTAAAGCAAGCACGCATACTCACTTCTCACATAATCAAATTTTTAAATTATTATTTAGATGATTAGAGGTAGTTTTTTCTTCTGAAACTACCACTGAAATGTTGTCTTTATCTAACATTTTTAAATTGTAGAAACGTTATGCATTAAAGCTACTATCTAATTGATACCACTTTTGTGGGTTCCTTATCTTGTTACACTTCCACACTAGAAGACTTTCCCAAGACTTGGTCCTTGGTCATTTTCTTATCCTTCTTTCCTTCCTTTCTTTTCTTTCTTTTGTGACACTCCTTCTAAAAACTTACCACTTACCACATTTTGAACTATGATCTCTGTGCAGAGGACTTCCAAATCTGTGATCTTAATGTTTAACAAGTTCTCCATTATTATATATTTATTTATTTCGAGTCATTCACCTAATATGTATAGGGCACTTACTGTATACAGATCTTTCCACAAGCAACAGAACACAAAGCAGTCAGTGCAGGTACGTACCTTCAGAATCGTCTGCCAATGAGTAACCTCTTAGATGTCTGCTCAGCACATTGTATTCGACATTCATTAATTAAAACTCACCATCTTCTGTTCTACTCGCACTCTTTCTTAATATTTTTTGTCAGTACTATAATCACTCTCCTATTCATTCAGATGTGTAACTGTGGGATTAACTTGAATATTGGAAGGAAGTACAAGAGAGGACTTTAGTTTCCACTCCACAACTATCCATTTTTAAATTTCGTATCTGTTCTTTCCTATCATTTTTTAATTGAGCCCCTTGCATTCAGGGTCTTCTCATTCCAATCCACTCTGTATAAGGCTGGCACATTATTTTTAGAATATCATCCACATGATGTCACATCCCTGTTCAAAACCTTCATTGGTTTTCCACTATCTATGGAATAAAATCTAAACCTATTATTCAAGCATTCAAAACAGCCCACAAAGTATAAGATACTTCTCAACCTTATCTCCTATAACTCTCCAATATATGTTTTCTGCTATAGCCAGACCACTCTCCTCACAGTTCACAAAACATACTTTAGCATTTTCACCTCCAAATTCATCACTTCCTGGCATGCTCCAATTTTTTTCCCTAGCTGACCAGGTTTCACCAAATTTAAGATAGACCTGTAGTACCACCTCTTCCTGAGGTTTTTCTTAACTTTTCCAACCAACATCCAACTCTCTCAGAGAGCATGGACTATTCTGTCTATCTTGGCACTCATAATGTTTTAATGATTTAGCTTTTCTTAGAATGAATATATTTTACCTCTGAAATCAAATTCAATGTCTTTACGTTTGGGGCCTTTATTTTTTTACTTTTTATCTTACAACTTTTAATGTTGTGATTCTGTTTGTCTAAAGGTTGACATTATAGAATGCCTTGGCCTTTTATAGATGTGGATTTTCCACAGACTATTCATATCCTCTTAAAACTGTGCACAAGTGAAGTATCGTGTAAGATGTTTAGCTTTTTATGAGGAGCACAGTTGCATCCCCTTACAGCAGTGTTTTAATGGGATCTCCTACATGACAGTATTCCTTCTGTTAGTTTTAGGTCTCAAATCAAAGAATAATTCAGTGCCCCCATCCATACCATCCATAATGATCCAATCAGTATGGCTTTCATGTCAGCTGTAGAAAATTAGACACTATTTCCCATCTTTTACGTGACTACAGAACCAACAGCAAGAATTGAATTTTGATTTTATGTTCTCTTCGTGAACTAAACTTAGGCATTTGATTCTATTAACCGAATTAGTATGTGGAAAATCTTGTGAAAGAAAGTATATAAACACCATTTGCTCCCTGCCTAAAGGAGGAATGGTGAGAGTTACAGATTAAGGAGCAAATATCAGATGCATTTACTGTGACTAACAGCACTAACACGGCCCCGTTCCTGCTCCATGACTGTTTATTATCTGCTTTTCAACAGTGCTCTGCACTTTCTCCAAAGATTCTGATTTAGAGACAGGCAGAGTGTCCCTCAAGCAAGAATACACTCAACGTGCAGTACAACGATAGCAAAGTGCTGATGGATGTTATTCAAGAATTTTGATATGTCAGGAACTGTACCCCTCTGGCTCGTAATGGGAATCAAATGCAGCTATTAGATTGATTTGCCTTCGCCACACTTCACTTTACTCTGGCTGACAGTACCAGAAAAGACAGAGGTCCTCACCCAGTACCTCCCAATTAATATGTTTACAATTCCTGTCATTCGGCTAAGCAGCTTGTACCTGCACGTCACAGATAATTCTGTGGTCACAGTAACCCTCTGAAAGAAAATTAGTGTCCATTTGGCCAGTAATGTTTCTGAATGGACTCCAAAAGACTTGTGAAAAGGTCATGGAACTAAGATCAGCATAATCTAAAAGAAGAGAAATCTAGGCTGGACCAGAACAAAGACAATTCCCTAGGATATAGGTTTCCCACAGTTTTACGTTAAGGAAGAACATGAAGCTTTATTAGAAGTTTATCTTTTTAACAGCTTTATGGCGGCATAATTTACAGTGTCAGTCCGCCCACTGGGAGTGCACAATTCAGTGGTTTTTAGAAAATTTAGAATTGTGCACCTATCATCACAATACAGTTTTAGAACATTTCCATCACCTCCAAAAGTGCCCTTGTGCCCTCATTTGCAGGTAATCCTATTCCCATCCCAGCCCCCAGCAACCACTGATCTGATTTCTTTCTCCATAAAATTGGTCTCTTCTCAATGTTTCATATACATGAAATTATATTATGCATAGTCTTATGCATTGGAATTATTTCACTGAGCAAAATTATTTTGAGGTTCAATTATGCTGTCGTACATACAGTAGTATACGCCTTTTTATTACTGAGTAGGATTCCGTTGTATGTTTCTTCATTCACCAATTGATGGTCATCTGAATTATTTCCAGGTTTGGGCTATGATGAATAATGTTACTATGACTATTCATATACATGTCTTATATTTGTGTGGATATGTTTTCACTAAAAATCACAATAATCTTTCTCCCCTCAACACTGGGTTTTTTTCTAAATGTCGTAATTCTATTGGAATGGTCAAAACCCACAGAAAACAGTAACACCAGCAAGATTTAAAAAGAATGAAAAGCTGGACCTGATTCATTTCACTCTGCTGAATTCTTTACCTAACTCTTCCTCATTCTATGTCAAGGTCAGTGTACTCAGAGAAATGACACAAGGTCAACTCAAAATGCTAGAAAAGGTAGCCTTTATCAAGGGTTATGTACTTTTTTCTTCCAAGTGTACAACTGTCTAAATAACACAATAAAAACTTCTCTGGCATGAACTCATTCAATGCCACAGACTTCTTGAGGCAAACAGAACAACAAATCTATTTAGACTTGATTCCCAGTTTAAATAAGTATTCTAAGAAGTACTCAGCTATATGCTATTCATCTCAAAACAGAAAAATTTGCTACCAACTTATGGATATACAGAGCATTTTCCTGGCAGGTAGACTATTCCTCTTATAGACTGAATGCTGTGTTCCCCCAAAATTCATATGTTGAAGTCCTAACCCCCCAATATGATGGTATTAGGACATAAAGCTTCGGGGGGTGGGTAATTAGGTTTAGATGAGGTTATGATGGTGGGGTCCTCATGATGGGATTAGTGCCCTTATAAGAAAAGACTAGAGAGCTTACTCTTGTTCTCTCTGCCATATGAAAATATAGCAAGGGACAGCCATGTGCAAGCTAGGAAGAGGGCCTTCACCAGAACCCTAGCATGCTAGCACCCTGATCTCAGATTGTCAGCCTTCAGAACTGTGGGAAATAAATATCTATTGTTTAAGCCACCCAGTCTATGGTATCTTGTTATAGCAGCCTGTGCAGACTCCCTTTCAGTAATCTTCACCCAACCAACCCTAAGAGAATTTCTTCTTTTCTCAAGACAAAACAAAATAATATAAACAAAACTATAAAAAATTAAGATGAATATTATTTTATTGTTTGTGTCTAGTGTAACTTCTTATCTTGAAATTTTATGAAATTAAAGAAGTTCCAGCAAGGTATTTCACTTATTTCTGGTATCTTGTGGGTAATTTTTCAGAGGTCCCTCTTTCATAATAAATACATTATTGCAGGGTTTTTCACGTTAAAGAATGATTTTAATTTGCCTTAGTGCCAATATTTTTAATGAGGGCACACATCCTTGAAATTATAATGCAAATCAGTAGGAAAATGCGATTTCCTTTACAAACTGTGTTCAGAGTGATCCTTGAGAAGCATAACCCTTGGTAAATTGATGTGCACCCACAATGGGCATCATCACTCTAGTGTATGTAGATTTAACTGAAGCCTCTGATAAATGTCCCTTGGTTAGCTGGCAGAAGATGCACAAGGAAAGAATATGCTATCACCACATGCCTCTTGGGACACTCTGCCTCATAAGCCTAAACTATGTCAAGCATTACCACAGCAGTGACTTTGTGTGTGATAAAATATAGAAGTATGTCAAAAATTCTGTACAACCAAAAGAGTATTTAGAATATTATCAACAGGATATATCTCTGGGACAATGAAGAAACAACTAAGACTGTGGGAACACCTCTTGTAAAGGCACATGGCCAGACAAAAAGGATACAGGAAAACTTCAGTCATAATCAGCATATTTACCTTTCAAAAACAAATCATTATAATTACAAAAACGCTACTGTCTGCAGCCAGAGAACATTTACTTGAGGAATAGGAGTTTTAAAAGGAGTTCAATCTTGCTTCCTTTATCATATTCTTGGTTGTCAGAAAAAAATAAATGGCATTCTTTTTGTACTCTGCTGGTATAGGAGCCACAGGGGTTTAGGCTATATTGAATATGAGGTGGCCATAGGATATCAACATCAGGGAGTCTATCGTTGGAAATACCCGGGTGGAGCTCAGAAGAAAAATCTGGCTGGAGATTTGCAATTGTAGTTCATCAACATAATAATGTCAACTGAAGCCATGGCAATGCATACACCAGTGAAAAGATAATTTTCAGGCTGAGCGAAGAGCCAAGAGAAAACCCTCCAAAGTATTCAGATATAAAAAGCATGCAGAACAAGAAGAGTCTGGGAAGGCTGGCAGGCTGTCTCAGAAGCCAAAGGAAATGAGTGTATAGAGTACATGGATGAGGAGGGGTGCACCAGTGCTGCCAAATGCTAGAGAAAAGTCACGGGTGAAACATCCTGCAACGCAACCATTTGATTTAGCTGTTAAGGGGTTGTTAGTAATCTTAACCAGACCACAGTAGAAGGAGAAGTGGAGACAACAAAGAGATACAACGAATGCAGATTATTCTTTCAAGATGTTTGGAAAGAGATATGTCAATAGCGGGAGGAAGAGAGGATATGAAGTTTAAGACACTTACTTAGTGATTTATTTAGCTAAACTCAGTAGACTAAAAGAGGTTTGGGTACTAATGAGAAAGAATTAGAGAGGGAAGGATGGAAGACACATGAAGGAGAGGGATTCTTATAAATTTTAGATACTCAACAAGTAACAAGCATAAACATGAGTGATCCCATTCAATGCCTCTCCATTTTAGATACAAGGATCCTAGAGCTCAGAGAGATTAGTTTATTTAACTAGTTATGCTACTAATTAGTGGCAGAAACAAGGTTCCATCACAGGTCTTACCATTTCACATCCCAGGGCATTCCCCACTGTACCACTTCACAGTATTTAATCCTAAGGATCTGCCAGCTTGTGCATCCTGTGGTGAGATGGTGGATAGAGCAGTGTCAGTAAGATCTGAAGAGGACACACTCTAAAAAGTCTAGAAATTCCTGATTCCTGTTACAACCAGGAGCTCTAACAGCTTCCCTATACTGAAACAGGTTTCTCCTAATTTTCAAGATCCTCTTAAATCCCAATTCATTGTGTATGTTTCTCCTTGCCCCTCAACTTGCCTGCCTTGGACCCATGACTCTACCTTGACATCTACATGTGTCATACTCTCTAGGTAAAATTCTGTCATATAAATACAAATTATGTCACATAAATAATAAAATGATGTCATACTCTAATAGATAAAGTTTAGGATGCCTAGTTAACTTGAATTTCCAATAAACAATATGTATGTATTTAGTATAGATATGTCCTGTTCAATAATTGGAACAATATACAAACAGCTCATACAACTCAATAGCGAAAAGACAAACAACTCAATCGAAAAAATGGCAGAAGACTTAAATAGACATTCCTCCAAAGAAGACATACAGATGGCCAATAGGAACATGAAAAATGCTCATCATCGCTAATTATTAGAAAAATGCAAATCAAAACTACAATGAGGTACCACCTCACACTTGTCAGAATGGCCATCATTAAAAGTCTACAAATAACAAATGCTGTAGAGGGTGTGGAGAAAAGGGGATCTACCTACACTGTGGGTGGGAATGTAAATTTGTGCAGCCGCTATGGAAAACAGTATGGAGGTTCCCCAAAAAACTAAAAATAGAGTTGCCATACAATCCAGCAATCCCACTCCTGGGCATATACCTGCAAAACTATAATTCAAAAAGATACATGCACCCCTGGTTATAGCAGCACTATTTACAGCAGTCAAGACATGGAAACAACCTAAACGTCCACCAACAGAAGAATGGATAAAGAAGATGTGGTATATATACACAATGGAATATTACTCAGCCTTTAAAAAGAATGAAAGAATGCCATTTGCAGCAACATAGATGGACCCAGAGATCATCATACTAAGTGAAATAAGTCAGAAAGAGAAAGACAAATACCATATTGATATTACTTTTATGTGGAAACTAAAATATGACACAAATGAAACAGAAGCAGACTTCACATATAGAGAACAGACTTGTGATTGCCAAGGGGGAGGAGGGATGGGGGAGGGAAGGATTGGGAGTTTGAGATTAGCAGTTGCAAACTATTTTATATAGAATGGGTAAAAAACAATCTCCTACTGTATAGCACAGGGAACTATATTCCATGTCCTATGATAAACCATAATGGAAAAGAATATGAAAAAGAATATACATAAAATAATATATATAACAATCATTTTGCTGTACAGCAGAAATTAACACAACATTGTAAATCAACTCTACTTCAATAAAATTTTTAAAATAATAATGGTTGTAACGTATCTATTTATGCTAAAAAGATATTCATGTTTATCTGATATTCAAATTTGAATGGGCATCCTGGTCTTGGTTTGGTTTGGTTTTTACTGTTGTTGTTTTGCTAAATCTGGCAATGTATCCAGGGACCAGGTAGCTGATGGACTTTCTCCTTCCCATCACTTCTACTCTACAGTGTGCAGCAGTTAGTTCATAACCCTGTTCCACAGTCACGACTACCTGAGGCCCAGGTTGAGAAATATTCATAAGCTCTGCTGGTATAGAAGTCTCCCAATAGCTGATAAACCCTAAATCACATGTTTGTCTTAATGCAGTCTAGGATTTTTTTCTAGATTTGCTTCAATAGATTTTTTCTAGATTGGTTTCAATAGATATTAACATTTCTTCTAATTAATGGCAGATAAAGTCTATAGAAATGGCAGGGAGGAGAAGAAACTGCCTCATATTTTAATTTTTCAAGTAATTGACAAAGCAAATAAGGAGTGATGATCACAATCACATTTAATCCCTGCTGATTGGCTGATACACAAGGGGCAGTTTAGGCAAGAAAATCTGGGTTGTATCCTCCTCATCTGGTCTCAGAGGACTGCCTGGAGGTCAGCAACTCCTGGCACTCACAGTTGCTGACCCAACATGATGGCTTAAATAATAAATACGATGAAATAAGGGCTCAGTTAATTTATGCAATCCTGCCCTGATCTGTTAATCCAAATATATACTAAGTGCAAATGGGAAAGAGCAGGAGAAGTTCATGGTGTTTGGCCTTTAAAAAAAAAACCACAAAACACATTTTGCCCCAAGCATTTTCCCCTTCATTTAAAAGTTAAATTGTGTATTTCAAAGATAAATCTAAGCCATGTGTCTCACTTCTTCCCTCTAACAGCAAACTGTTGTGAAAGAGCTCACTGTCATATCAAGGACTTCTAGAATGTCATTTTTATTCCAAATGAGAAAACTACATTTTTTTCTAAACACACAACAACATTCAATCTCAAAGCTACATACATATGGCTTCAACTCATATCTCATGGAAGCAGTAATAACCCATTTTCAACTGATCAATTTATATTCTTTCTGAAGTTACTTGTCATCTGATCAACAATGTCAGCAGTTTAACATTTATTAAGAGCCTATTACATGCCAAGCACTAGGCTATGTACTTTACAAACATTAGTTGTAACCTCAGTCACCTGGTGGGGACATATTATTAACCTACATAATAGATAATGGTACTAAAGTCTCAAGGGGTTATGTAACATGTGAAGCAAATGAGAGGCTAGCACAAGTTCTGCCTAACACAGAAGCCCATGGTCTTCCCATTTTCCCAGATGGTAGTATGTTCCCCTATAGGTAAGAAAGGCTAAGTCAGGACTTCCCTGGTGGCGCAGTGTTAAGAATCTGCCTGCCGATGCAGGGAACACGGGTTCGATCACTGGTCCGGGAAGATCCCACATGTTGTGGAGCAACTACTAAGCCAGGGCTCTAGAGCCCGTGCACCACAACTACTGAGCCCACATGCCACCACTACTGAAGCCTGCGTGCCTAGAGCCCATGCTCTGCAACAAGAGAAGCCACCACAATGAGAAACCGGTGCACTGCCACAAAGAGTATCCCTTGCCTGTCGCCACTAGGGATAGCCTGCACGCAGCACCAAAGACCCAACGCAGCCAAAATAAATAAATAAATAATTTTACCCTTAAAAAAAAAAAAAGGCTAAGTCATCCTTATTTTCTGTAAGTTGATAGTCTTAACAAAAGACTTAGACAAGAACATATTAACACAGAGTTGACTAACCCATATTTAACTCAGTGGAGAACAATGCACTAAGATGATACATGCATGTATCTCAAAAATCAGCCTTTTACAAGAAATTAGACTGTAAAATTCACAAAAATGAAACACCCAGATTTTCTTTGTTAAGATGACATATAATAAATCCTATCTCCAGTGCAACTTATTTGAGGGGTAGTAATTATGTACGGATTATATTTTTTGGTATTATGAGGGTATAAGGAAAGAGAAAGTCTTCTTAGTTTCTAAGTGTATGCATTACGGAGAGCCAATAGGGAGGAGTGAATAAAAACACAGGTTCAGGATCCCGACACTCTTGGGTTCCAAACCGAGTAATGCGGCTTGCTTGCTGGTCATTCAATTATGGGCCCTTTGCTCAACTACTCAGTACCTCAGTGTCCTCATTTACAAAATGGACATAATCATACCTATCTTATAGAACTGTTATAACAATTAAATGAGATTATATTTGGAAGATAATTGGCCTAGTGCCTGGGTCATAATTAGCATCTTACAAATGGTGGTTGTGGTTATATCTAAACAATTGAGTAGAAAACTTTGGCAGTCATACTACAGTCATAGGGGCCAATGAGGCGACATTTTCAAATAATCATAGCCCGTGGGTAGGAAAAGGAGAAACCTGGCTAAGTGCTTGGCAACACTGGGAAGAAGTGAGGGAAAAGGTGACTGTCAGAATTGGCACATGTAAAGACAAAAAGAGCTTGACAACAACAAACTTGCTATGTATAACAAAGACATGCTACTTATATTTTGACCATAAGTGAATGTTCCATATAGAAAGAAAGAAAAAAAAAAAGACATTAAAGAGAAAATTTTCATTGGATTAGGAGATCCAGAGTTTATATGGCTTA
Organism: Neophocaena asiaeorientalis asiaeorientalis; assembly: GCF_003031525.2. Classification (NCBI taxonomy): domain Eukaryota; kingdom Metazoa; phylum Chordata; class Mammalia; order Artiodactyla; family Phocoenidae; genus Neophocaena; species Neophocaena asiaeorientalis. Next base: position 11,117,863 of record NW_020185338.1, on the reverse strand, counting down.
GCCATAAAAATAAGCATTAACCCATGTGCCTTTTGCCTAAAAGTAACCATGGGAATCATATATTGGAACTTTCAAAAATGGAAAAGATACGTAATTGTCTTTATTTTGTGTTTATTTAGTAATAATGGAAATCTGCCTTCAAGAAAAAAACCTGAATATAACCACTTGTTATTTGTGTGTTTTCTTAGAGTAAGAGCTAGCAAACTACAGCCTGTGACCAAATATGGCCCACTGTCTGTTTTTGTAAATAAAGTCACAGCCTCATTCACTTTTTTATTTACTGTTTATCGCTGCTTTTGTGCCACAAGGGCACAGTTGAGTAGTTGTAAAAGACTGTATGACCTGCAAAGCCTAAAATATTTACTCTATGGCCCTTTACAGCAAAAGTGTGCCAACCCCATTCTCAGAGCTTTGAGGTAAGTATTCTGCCTCAGGCAGCTCAGGCTGTTGTAACAAAATACCACAGACTGAGTGGCTTAAACAATAGGCATTCGTTTTCTCACAGTTGTGGAGGTTGGAAGTCAGGGTGCCAGCAGGGTGGGTTTCTGCTGAGAGTTTTCTTCCTGGCTTACAGAAGGCTGCCATTTCATTGTGAGCTCACATGACTGGTGAAGGGGGGTGGGTAGGGGCAGGGGGAGTGAGCTGGAGCATCCCTGATGACTCTTCTCTTAATGACAACAATCCCATCCTATCAGGGCCCCACCTTATTACTTTCCTTAACCTTAATTACCTCTTTATAGGCCCTACTTCTAAATACAGCCACACTGTGGGTTACAGCTTCAACATATGAATTTTGGGGAGACACAATTTATTATATAGCATATTCAAGCTGACAAAATCTGATTTAGTCTGAAATATCCATGGTCTTTCATTCCCCATGTACCTGTCTATAGGCTCTTCTAAACACATCTGAAAAATAAGTTGAAAACAAAGTACAGTGCAAACCTTCCCCACTGACTATGAATAAAGAGACTATCCTGAAATCTTACCCCAAATATCACCCTTAGCAAAGTATTTGAGCTTGGAGAAAAATAGAGATGAAATGACTTCTGAAGGGCAGAACAAATTCCTCCATTCAGAAACTGAAAGACTCCTATAAATCCATACCCCAGATGGCAGTTTCCATCATACTGATGCCCTTTTATCTTACTGAGGAAAACAGCAGTGAAAATACTTGGGGATAATCTGTGACCAAGTGGGGTTAAAAGATTCAAATAAGCATTGATGGGTCAAAGTCAAGTTGTAGGCCTCATCGTTCTTGCACTATTTGTAAAGAGGATATAACTCTATTTTTCCAACAACCACAGCATATTTTAAGAGTCACTACTTCATTCATCTTCTGAGTACCCTTTGATGTAAGTGTCCCATATTTTATTTCTATTTTATAAGTGGAAAAACTAGGGCAGGGAGCAGTTATATGCCTCTCCCCAGAGTGAATCAATCACTAGAAGAACTAAAGATAGAACAATTTTAAGTCCCTTGTTCTTTATGCATTCAACCACGAATTAGTGTATTAAAGATCTCTCCATAAATAAAAAGTGTCCTGTGCTCATTGTATAGGTATTACTCACACTATGATCATGGCATGTATTTCCTGCCATGCTAATATGGTGGATGACTCTCTCAGTCTGGCACTTTCAAGGATTCCCTTCTCAATTTTAAGCAGAGAAACAAGAACAACGATAGGAAAGAAATGTTAAACCAAAATAGACTGTGGCCAAATCACGAAAAGTAATACTGGATTGAGCTCCTGGCACCATACTGCTTCATGACATGGAAATAGGTTCTAGCACCATCTAGTGGGAGATCAAAGTAACTCATGGTTTATTAAGAGGGTTGTCTGTCATCCTGAGGGTTTCTTTCATCAAGAGGTTTGGATTATTTCCAGATTAAAGCTTCCTTGGGTTTACTCCTAAATAAGCAAGTGTATCTTTCATTGAAGTCATTGCAAAAGTACACCAAGGGTTGGTGTCCACAGGGTTGGTTCTTTCTGAGGACGTGAGAGAAAGATCTGTTCCGGGCCTCTCTGGTTAGCTTGTAAATAGCCATTTTCTCCCCGTGTATTCTCATATTATCTGTCCTAATTTCCTCTTCTTCTAAGGATACTAGTTTTATTGGATTAGGGGCCACCCTAATGACCTCATTTTAATTTAATTATCTCTTTAAAGACCATATCTCCAAATACAGTCACATTCTGAGTCACTAAGGGCTAGGACTTCAACATAGGCATCTTTGTGTGCGTTGCAGGTGCTGGGTATAGAGGGGGCACAGTTTAGCCCATAGCAAAGCACAATAAGCAGACAGCCACACAGCATGTGAATAGTCGAGGCAGGGTAAATCCCAGACTTCACCCAGCATGACGCAGCCATGCTGCCTCCGAGAGTGCTAAGTAGGAAAATACAGTTTTACAGATCAAATGAAAGATCCCATCTACTTTCGTTTAAGGAGAACTGTGAGATCTTTTTCCTCCAGGATCACAGGTTTCTGAGATAAAAGGGCCTCTACAAGCACAACAATGTTTTGTTGATTACAGCAGGCCCCTCAGGCACCCCTGGCAAAAAAGTAGGCGGAATCGAAACGTTTGTTCCGTCCCCTAAATGGATTGAATCCATGATTCCGGAGTTATTATGCTACCCACCAGTGCTAAATCCACTTTGCGAAACTTCATTTCAGCATTTAGCTGACTCAGGAAAGGCTTTTTGTAACTTCTAGCTAATCTATAGTACAGTTCAAAATGTTCAGCTGCTAAAAAACTGCACTCTCCAGTTTTTATTCTAAAAAAACTGTCTGCCAGCACTTTCAAAATATATTCTGTGAGGTGCACATATGTTAATATAAGTATAGCAAAGATCGTCCACCTCGTTGCTCTCCTATTAAGCAGATTTCCCTTTACAATCTCCCACATAGCCAGCCTCTGCACTTCAGGTTTAGAGAGAACAGAACTGCAATGCGTTCCTGGCCTGCTGTACCATGACTTTACCACCTTTCTCTCCTTCCAATCTCTCCACTACAGCTATTTGCGTACTTGGTATCCAGTCTTCCTCTGCCTCGGACCAAACAAAAAGTCATAACAATAAAACACAAACAGGAGTTTCGGAATCCCAACCAATTGCACTCTCTGGTTTTCATTATCATTATTACCTCCGTTTATATTTTAAGTGACTATTTCAGTTGACTTCATAAAAAGAGAGAAAACTCAGTGCAAAGATAGAAATATCAAGCAGTACTCGGTTTTGAGAATCCAAATGAAAGTGGGCCTGAGAGGTCAGCTATGAATTTTTCCGGTAGAATGGCATATCATACTCCATTTCAAGGGTGCTTGTTATAGATTTACCTCAGGGTCTCATAATCAGTTTTACATGCTTGTGTTGAGTGGCGATGTCTATTCATGCACCGTGCTTCACGTGGGTACCCAGTAGGTGCCAGGCTTTACCTCCAGCTTCAACACAGCGTTCAATCCTCAGCTATTGTGGAACCCACTTCCTTGGTTCTTTTCTCCTCTTTATTCCACTTGACAGCTGATCTCATCCTTTCCCTGAAGCTGACATAGTCCCACTATGCAAACATTACCGCTTTTACACCCAAACCTTACTGCTATTATACCCAGCACCTAGATACTGGTTTCTAATACCATTCACCAATGAAATAACAAAAACTGGGGCAGATTCTAGGTCTGGGACAGGGGGTACACAAGATGAGCCTGGAGCATCTTGAAGGGCCAGAAAGTAAGGAAGTACTCAAAGAAAAAAAATTTTTTTTAAAGGATGGAGCCTGTCAAAGAAACAAAGGAACCAACCTGAAAGAGTTCTGGTGGCCAAATCTGGGACAATTTGAGCAACAAAATAAAAAACACAGAATTGGATTATAAGACAAAGTTTATAAAATAAATGTACACAGGTCCATACTGATATAAATAAATGATCAAATACATGTAGGAGAAGAGACAAATTGTTTCATACAGAAAATTACAAATAATGTATGTAAATACTCACCCCCTTGTTATGGACTAAATATTTGTATCCCCCCAAAATTCATATGTTGAAATCTTAGCCCCCAATGTGATGGTAATAGGAGGTGGGGCTTTTGGGAGGTGATTAATTGGAGCCTTCATGGGTGTGATAGTGCCCTTATAAAAGAGATTCCAGAGAGCTCTCCCTGCTCTCTGCCATGTGAGGATACAATAGGAAAACAGCTGTCTATGAACCAGGAATTGAGCTCTCACTAGACACCTAATCTGCCAGCACCTTGATCTGGTGCTGGACTTTCCAGCCTCCAGAACTGCGAGAAATAAATTTCTGTTGTTCGTAAGCCACTCAGTCTGTGGTACTACGTTATAGCAGCCCAAACAGACTAGGACACCCTTCCCAAAGGTAGAGGTTAATCTCCCGCACACCCTGCTCTGGATGTGAGCTGGATTTATGACTTATTTCCAAAGAATAGAGTATGGAAAGACAAACTTAGAGTGGAGAAACCTGGCAAGCTCTAATTTAAGCAAGTGATCAAGATCACTGTTCCTGGTGTTAAGTCATATTGATACCATGTACCCCTCCACATGTGTCATAAGAAAGGGGTGTTACCTCTGATATTGTCCCCCAAGCACGTAACTCCAGTCTAATCATAAGACAAATATCAGACAAACTGAGGAACATTTTATAAAATACCTGAACAATTTTCTCCAAAACTGTCAAGGTCATGAAAAACAAGGAAAGAATGAGACAGTCACAGATCAGAGGAAACTAAAGAGATGTGACAACTAAACGCAAAGTGTATCCTGGATTGGATCCTGGTACAGAGAAAGGACATCAGTGGAAAAAAAGCTGTAAAATCTGAATAAAGTCTAAAGTTTATTTAATGGTAATATCAGTGTTAATTTCGGGTCTTGGTCCAAAGGCTGTGTAAGATGCTGACATTAGGGGAAACTGAGTAAAAGATATACAGGATTTCTCTGTATTATCTCTGCAAATTTTCTGTAAATCTAAAATCACTCTAAACTAAAAAGATTATCTTTAAAAGTTAAAAAGCAAAAATAATTCTTGTTTTTTAACATTTTGTTCATCTATAACTTTAGTTTACTACTATAGAAACCTCCTTTAGGAAAACATAGTGAAAGGTAGACAAATGAAGAAAATGACTAAAATGAAGACAGCAATAACTTTTGAGGATGGAAGCATGCTCACCTCTATAGATACAGACGTAAGTCACATGCCATAAAATGACACTTTTAAAGTCTACAATTGATTGGTTTTTAGTATATTCACAAAGTTGTGCAACTATCACTACTATCCAATTCCAGAATATCCCTTTAAGGTCACAAAGATTCACACCTGTTCTTTTCCAAGACTTTTGTAATTTTAGCTCTTACAATTAGGTCTCTGATCCATTTTGAGTGCATTTTTGTATATGGTGTGAGGTAGGGGTCCTCTACAATACAGTTTTTAATTTTAATTTTTAAGTTAATTTTTATTGGAGTATAATTGCTTTACAATGTTGTGTTAGTTTCTGCTGTACAGCAAAGTGAGTCAGTTATACATATACATATATCCCCTCTTTTTTATATTTCTTTCCCCTTTAGGTCACCACAGAGCACTGAGTAGAGTTCCCTGTGCTATACAGTAGGCTCTCATTAGTTATCTATTTTATACATAGTGGTGTATATATGTCAATCTCAGTCTCCCAATTCATCCCAACCTTGGTATCCATAAGTTTGTTCTCTACATCTCTTTCTCTATTTCTGCTTTGCAAATAAGTTCATCTGTACCATTTTTCTAGATTCCACATATAAGTGATATTATATGATATTTGTTTTTCTCTCTCTGACTTACTTCACTCTGTATGACAGTCTCTAGGTCCATCCACTTCTCTGCAAATGGCACTGTTTCATTTCTTGTTATGGCTGAGTAATATTCCACCGTATTTATGTACCATATCTTCTTTATTCATTCCTCTGTTGATGGACATTTAGGTTGCTTCCACATCCTGGGTATTGTAAATAGTGCTTCAATGAACATTGGGGTGCATGTATCTTTTTGAATTATGGATTCCCCCAGGTATATGTCTGTTTGTCTATGTGGTATCATAAGCAATCATTTGTCTTAGAAGCAAAATGCCAAAGCTGAAATGTCAGGTCCAGCAGTTACCAGTGTTAAGGTGTTTTCCTTTCTTAGGTTTCCATTTTCTCACCAGCATTGTAAATTGAACATCCTCTGTGGAACCTGTTTCAATTTTACTTGGGATTTTTTAACCACCCAAATTTCTATTAATTGCAGAGTACATATGGGTTCATCATACTACTGTCTGACTTTTTTTAATATATTGGAAAAAATTTAATGGGAGAAACTGATACTCAGAATTGCCAATATTTTAGGCTGCCAAGTAAAAACATATTTTAAAAAGACTACCATCTATTATAATTATAATTTCATAAAAGAATGGCTTACACCAAATAGTAGGGGGAATACCATCTTTATATAAAGGGAGTTTTTTCAATGTGGGAAAAAAATAGCTCCATAAAAAACTCATTGCCCTGTCCTTGTATGTTTCACTTAGCCATGGACCAGTACTGATCCCGAGTCTCATATCTGAGAAGCACTGAATCAGATTACAGTTCTGAGGAGTTAGAACCATATAGGCTCAGGCATATGATTCAGTTGATTTTTGATAAATACAAAGAACAATAGCATGAGTGGGGGAACTAGATGTTCTCGGGTAGAATCCTGTCGATGCCAAGCTGTCAATAAACCAGAGAGTGCTGGGCTGATGAGCAATAAGCTTCAGCTTTATTCACCATATAGTAAAACTTCCATGAAGCTCTCATGACTACGGATTAAATCACAGTAACTGTGAGGCAGGGAGAGAGAGAGAAGGGAACTCTCATCCTTTATTGGGGGGGGGGTTTATTAGTTTTATTATGGAAATTATGCATGGGCTTGTAACCGAAAGTGGGGTGCGGCTGCTCACCACTCAAAAGCCAATGAAGAGGCCAGGTTGGTAGAAAGGAAAGTTTGCTTTATTTTGGAGGGTGGATGCCTGTCCAAAGGCTGACTCCCCACCACCACTGACAATCAGGGAGCAAGAGCTTTTATAGACAGAGGGAGGGGCTACATGCAGAAACAATACAGTCAGCTCTGACAGTCATCTTGAAATTGGTCATCGGTGGTCTGACCAGCGTCATCTCGATTATTTTAGGTACAATTAATCTTCACTTCCAGGGTCGGTTTGTTTCCATTTCCTTGAGGCCAGTTCTCAGAATTGTGGCAGCCTATGTCATGGCTACAGCCTGGTCATCATGTAGTTAACTTCTTCCACCTGCTGGGGGTTTCAGTATCTATAAGACAGCTCACAGGATACGACTCAGAATATTATCTGTAGCCCTTAAGGAGGAACTAAAGGTTCTTGACTATGCTTAATGACTAAGCTATCATTATTTGGTCTCCTTTGACTGTTTTCCTTTGTTTCTGCATTTTCTCACTTCTCTGATTAAACTTATTCTTTGGCTAAAGTTTTTCCACAGACAAAAGGCAGGCTGAGGACATGGTGTGGGGGGCAAGGACCACAGGGCCCTGCTCTGTTTCAGGCTCAGATGCATTGTAGTAAGTCTTAATTCCATGTCATTAATTGAACATTAATAAAAATTCTAATAATATACAAGAGTAAAATCCAGCAGTAGAGATCATTCATTTATAAAATCCAACATACTAGAACTCTTTGTGTTATAGAAACCACCGTAATGTGACAGTGTTGATTTATGAATGCTTTGAGGAAACAGAATTATAATTTTCAAAACAAAAAATAAAAAAAGAAATTGGATTTTTCTCTTCTTGTCTTTGGCCTCCTAATGATCTCTAGACCAATAGCAAGTTAGAGTCTCCACTGGCTCAATAAATTTTAAACCCTTTTTTCCAAGCAAATTCTGCAAAAGTAAAGTTGAACATGATAGATAGATAGATCACTTGAACTCAAGATTGAAATGGACATTAAACCCATACAACTTTGAACCTGTCCTAAATGTCTTTATATCACTAGCATTTAGTATGTTATATATTTCCTAGGTAATTCTCTGAACCTTCATATTATCCCTTCCATCACATCTTTTTGGGATTATCAAGTCTTATAATCTTTACTCAGGAATTCCGAATTTACAAAATACTTATTCTTGAATGAATAGTGTAATATTGCAAAATGAATCAGTTGTAATGTATACATTTTATAGCTGAGAATTCTGAATTATTGAAAATGTCAATGAGATGCTTTTCTCAACTTCCTCCCTTTTCCTACCCCTGTGCACAACTTCCAGCCAGCTCTCCTTTGAGTTTAGATCGCTTTCAATTAATTATTCAGCAAATATTTATTGGGTACCTACCAAGTGCTAGGCATTATTTGTGTTCTATGGATACAGCTGTGAAAAACAGTAACAAAACATGGAAAAGGCCCCTGCACAGATGGAGCTAGCAGTCAGGGGGACAAGACAGACAATAAACAAAGGAATAAGATAAATGTAAGTATATACTATGAAATATGTGAGTCATGTAATGTGCTATGTGGGAATTAAGAAGAGGCTGATATGATAGAACATAACTGAAAGAGAGGTATGACTCTCAAAGGGGTGGTCAAAGAAAGCCTCTTTGAGGAAAAAGCATTTAAGCCAACAGCTGATCGTTAAGAAAGAGCTAATTAAAGATCTGGGGAAGGCAGAGGGACCTGCAAGTGCAAAGACCTTGGGGCTGGAAGGAGTTCAGCCAGCATGTCTGAGAAAGTGGAAGAAGCTGAGGTCAGAGGATTGTCAGGGCCAGGGCATGCAGGAACTCATCCAACATGGTAAACAGTTTGCAATGGGAAGACATGGGAGGGTTTTAAGTCCAGAGAAGAGAATCAATCCATCTTTAGGGGAATATAAGGAATTTTATTTCAGTAACTCATACAACTCATCACTAATTTAGCCTTCTAGTTAGCCCTACTATGACCTTATGTCCTATATTTGGTTCATGAGCTTTTCTCTTATACCCTGATACAGGTTCATATCTTGTACCTTTACAAATAGTTTGTCTCTATGTAACTTGATATTCCAAAAAGATAATGGAGAGGATAATATGAAAGTTCAGAGAATCACCCAGAAAATATTTAACTGCTACTAAATGCTCAAGACATAAAGAAATTTAGGATAGGCTCAAAGTTGTACTGGTTTAATGCCCATTCCATTCTTGAGTGCGAAGTGATATATAAAGCAGAAAATGTTCAACCTAACTTTTGCAGAATTTATGAAACTTATCATCATCGTGCTTGGAGAAAAGGTCTAAAATATATTGGGTTAGTGGAGACTCTAATTTGCTATTGGTTTAGAAGTCATTAGGAGGCCAAAGAAAGAAAGATATGACTCTCAGATCCTCCAGGCAATACTTTTATTGGATTCCTCCCTTAATTTTTCTAGCCCATTGAAGGCTGGAGTCATACTGACTAAATCCCCATCATTCAGCTGGTGCCCCATAACTCTTGCCAAGATCCTTCTTTGCTGGATCACTTTAACACTGATTGGCAGCTTAATTGTCAAGTGCTATAAATAGCACATTCCCTTGCTTGGCTGGGCATCTTCCACATCTGTTTAGAATAGTTCTAAAATACCAACTCCCCACCTGCCCACCCAACCACCTGAGAGGTTGGGGTTTAGAGGTGAGTTCATTTTGCTGGTGTCTAATCCTCCTGGTCGGGCTGTCTCTTAAGCTCAAAATGTCCTTCTCGAATATAACCCATGCCTACAGACACAGGCAGAAACCCAGATGAGATTACCAACCAAAACTCAAGAATCCCTTAAATAAGCTCAATTACTGATGCTTTCCCAAAGTTTACAACATTCTGCCTTGGAAATTTGGCATTATCTAAGTGAATGGGTATTAGAACTTTCCACTCTTTTGACACCGAAGTAATGGCTATATTGTAATTATTCCACTGGATTAAATTCAAACATTTGAACATGCAAAAACAGGATTTTATTCAATAAATTTTATAGTATTCAGAAGAGAAGTTATTCCTAAATTGTGGGTGCCAAGAACAAACATCAAAGAAATAATTCAATAGCAGTGGCCTTATCAATTGAAGATGGGGTTTTTGAGGTCAGGGTTGAGGTATTTTGGCAGCAAATGGCATGCACATGGGTCCACAGATCACAACCTCCCTGACCATGCCAGAGTCACTCTGGTTAGAATATTACAAGGGTGGGGGATGGGGACACGTATCTAATCATGGCTCTAGAATGAAATAAATCAGCTTCATCTCATTACCATTTTGTCTTTTTGTAAAAAAAAAAAAAAAATTTACTCATTTCTGAAAGACAGTAATATGGGAAACTTCTCCAGCATCCAAATGTTTGTTAGAAAATTTGTCTCTCGATTACCCTCCCCATCCACTCTCCCTTCCCCATTCATAGTTTTGCTGAAGCAGCAACAAGCAGTGTCTCTTAACCCATAGTGAGGCAACAAGTGTGGCACTGCTACAGAGAGAACAGACAGAAACCAGAAGGCTAACCGGACGAGTGTCTGTCAAAGTGTGACCACTTCAGAATCATGTTTATGAAATGGTTCCCAAGTGCCATCTGAGACCAACTGAGTCAATCAGAATTCTGAAGATGGGATCAGGATGGCTATATTTTTGGGAGATGGGCTTCAGGAAGTTAACCTTGCTGACTCTAAAATATTAAAGTCTGAAAAGTATTAATAGCAAAGACAGAAGGGAGCCCTAGGGATGAAGCTGGTATTAGTAGAAAGTAACTGACTTTGGCAGAGAGAAAAGGTTCAGGAAGCTTGAACTGAGCGTAAATAATAATAGCATATGTCATCTTCTTGGGTCATGAAAAGGGGTCTTTGCTCACACATACTTCAGAGCCTGAAGGAATAAAGCAAAAATTGGTAGAAGACAACACCCTTAACTTAGAGCAAGGGTCCTTACGGTCCAAGTTGCTAGAGGAGGCGTGGTCTGGGAGAGGTTATTACGGGGTATAAGGAAAGAAGTAAGGGAAAGAGGGATAAACTAATAGAAATAAGATGGATTGCCTTTGTGGTCATAAAGCAAATAGCCAAGGAGTGAATGTCTATTGCGTTTTTTGTGACACCAATGCAAAAGCCACAAAAGTCTTCAAGAAAACAGCAAGCATAAAAAAGATACTCTGCTCAGGGTAAGGCAAAATCCAGGTAGAATGACTTTGCTCAGAGTAGCCATACTGTCTAAAATTCAGAACCTCCTTTGATTTGAAAGCAGAAACAAAGCAGCACATGTTTCTACAGTGATGTTGTCTATCATACAGACAAGGTGAAACTGTATGAGGAGTTTAATTTCTCAGTGTGTATTAATGATTAACCTACTTATTAGGTTTATTACACAGGATTAGTAGTACCTAATTGGAGCAGAGCAACCACAAGGCAAATTATCAAAATAACAGATGGAAATTTCTTTCTTGACTTTAAAAGATAAAGCTTGGCAGCTCCAGATATTTACGTGTCTAGTATGAGAAAAGAATGGAGAAGTTTTGGTCTTGAAGAACTGGAAAGTGTAACCGCTTTGAGATATTCAAGGAAAGATTGGATACTCTGAGTACTGAAGTAGGGTTTGATACAGATGCTGGCAAGAAAGAGTATTTTTTAAGTACATATTTTACCTGGTGGGGGATGTTGATAATGAGGGAGACTATGCACGTGTGGGCTCAGGGGCATATGAGAAGTTTCTGTACCTTCCTCTCAATTTTGCTATGAACCCAAAACTGTTTTGAAAAAAGCAGTTCTTAAAAAAAAATAGATATGTTTCTATGTATTGACATAACAAGTCCTCTACCTAGCACGTGAGGCCACCAAATTGCTGGTCACTACTGATGCCATAGTGGTAAGAAGACCACAACAGTGTATGGGTATAGGAATACATTTATGTAAATTAACTTTTAAAAACTATATTTGACATGGCTTTGGTCTCTTGAAGTCTTCCAGACTTAATAAATAAATAAAGGTGTCTTTCAAAAATCCACCCTTGAAATTTTAAACTAGGATATTGAGGAAGAACAAAGTTCGCCAAATACAAAAATAAGTGATATTAAAGATGATTGCATCTATTATTTTATCTTACCTTTTCCTGCCATCCCAAATATTACCAAATACTTTTAAAGCATTATGAACTATGGCCCAGCTCTTTTTAGATTCTGGGATATCTTTGCTGATTTATGCCCTACAATATTACAGATTTTAAAAAATCAAAATAACTCTTTGAAAAATGCCTGGCTCCACCGATTTTGTGGAGAGGCTCTTGCTTGGCTAAATTTAATTTAAATGTAGTTCTTTGTTATTGCTTCAAGAGGATGACAGTCATTTCTAACAAGCACAAATTATTCAGAGCATGACCCTAAATGCTGTATTTCAAATAGCAAAAGAAAACAAGCTATCCTCTAACCTACTTCGCATTGCAGGAAGAGAAGCTGTGTGAAAAGAGCTGCAAAAGGACAACCTGACCCAGAGAGATTCGCCCTCACCGGGGCCCTCCTCCCAGCTTTAGTGGGTCTCTGGATGGGCCAGTTGCACAAATACAAGAAGATCAGGCCAGCATCCTGGAAGGGGGAGGGGGCTTGGTATCACCCTCCTTGGATTGCTGTTTGCCAAGTTCTAGTTAACCCAGTTACAGTAAAGCCATTGTGGACTCTTTAGTGGAGCAAGCCTCAAATCTACATGGCATTCACGATTTTTGATGGCCATGGCCACAGCCAGTAACTGCAATTTAGTGGCTTACACATTATCATGAAAGGGGGCGGGCAAAGGCTCAAGAGCAGTGGATTTTACAGCAATAGGAAATAGGACACATTTTGTGCAGTCGCCAACTCCTTTGCATTTCTGAGGATGAAATGCCCCCTAGATCAAAGTGACAAAGTGGTTAGGATATTCACGGGACAGAAGACAAAAGGAGTTCATTCACTGCCAAAAAACAGCCTTCTGTTAAGTATTTAGAAGTTTAATAACAGTACTTACATGAGAAGCAGAATGCAGGAGGGTAACTTGAAAGTGTGCGGTTTAACAGAAACTGGTCGCTCTTCACGAAGCAGGCAGCCCTCATTCACGCATTCACTCAGCACACAGATACTGGGCACCTGCTACACGGGGCCTGCGTCAGGTATTGTAAAGAGTATAGGAATGCATAACAAAAGCCTCTGCCTTTAAGGAGCTTGCAGGCCTATATAATAGCATATAATACATATTTATACAAAATAAAATAAATATGCACAAGTCGAGGTGTCAGACCACCTATACAGTACTTGCAAAAGACAGGGACAGGGATAGAAGGTGATTTTGCAATCTTAGCCCCACCCCCTCCTCAAGAGAATACAAGGATTGTGGTTAAAGAGGAAGGGAGAGAGAGAGACAATTAGTTTGGAGGATCTGTTGGTATTTTGTGCATTTCCCTCTCCACATGCCCTTACCCTGCCAATGGTGCATCGTCCTCCCTCTTTACTTCAAGTCAAATGAAAGAAGTTTCAAGAGAACTACTTGGGGAGCTTGGCCTGTATCCTTTTAGAGTTTTGGAGGTACAGGGTCTGATGCAAGACACATACTCAAAAAAATCTCTAGGCAAGACGCTGACTAAAGCTGCCTATAGTGTGATTTGAAGGCTGTACTGAGCGCAAACTGTTCTTCCACTGATGGCAGAATCAAGGACGCATACAAGTTTCCCAAGTACTACACATGGTCCGCGGCACATGAGAAAGGGCTGTCCTAGAGTTATTTAAGGTCCTTCACAAAAGAGGCTACGTAGAGAGACAATGGGTTTAAAGAATGGAGGAGGATTCGGGGAGTGGAAAATAAAGATGCCTTCCGTCTGCAACCGATGGAGATGAGCACACTTCGTTTAGTACTTGTAGTACATTAAGGTAGAAAGTCTAAATCACTTTAAGATCATTATAGACAAAGTGTTATAGGGAAAATGTTTTTAAGTCAGCTAAGACTTGTTATACACTACTAACGTGTCACTGAATAAAGGCTGGATCTAAGAAGGTTATACCTATTGACCCAACTAGCCAAATAAAAAGTGAAATTTTAAATTGTTATCCAGATATTTAGCTTGCAAGACTTCAAGGTTTTAGAAACTTACAGAGTTTGGAAGTTTGGGAGACTATAATTTTTATCTACGTGTCTAACATATGAAGATATGACATGAATAAAGAATGCAGATTCAGACTTGATCCAAATGTATTTGGTCCTTTAGCATAAAAACCCCTTAGAGCGATGCCTTTTAAGGGTGAATCATATAGGGAGTTATAGAGGGCTTGCATCCCCTTTCCTGAAGGAGCTGGGATGGAGCAGAAGTAGGAAAGGCAAAAAGGCAAAGCCAGCTTCTCTAGTGTTAGCCCTACTCCTTAGAATGGGGAGGTTAGGACATTCGGAGAGCAAAGGACAAAGCCTGCCTCCTTACCCCCAGCTTCTCTCCTTCTTTACCCCATGGGAAAGTTCCCCTCCCCACTGCCTTGCTTCTCAACCCCCTTAACTGCTCAGTCAAACAGGCCATGGCTCTAGTAGTCCTCTCAAGGCTGAGGCCATGGTTTGCTGCTGTCCACAGACAGCTCGCATATAATCCGGAGGTCATGAGGTCTGCACCTCTCTGTTCTAAGGCTCAGAGAAGTTAAGTGGCCCACACACCACAGCATACTGGTTGGTGGCAGTGACAGAAGGAGAATCCTGATCTTCTGCTTCTCTAATAGGGCTCTTTTCTACACTACATTAAATGGAACGTGCAAGAAGGAGTGCGGGTCACATGTAGATATACACACACCCACAAAACAGGTAAACACTGTCCTGCCCCATTCCACACTGTAGTTAGGGGTCGCAGTTTCAAGCAATTTTATTTGCAGCAACCAAAAAAAAGTACTTTGGAAACTTCAGAGAAATTTATAGGACCACTTCATATGCTATGAAATTGTACCGTGTGCCATGCATCAAAAAAACGATTAAATAAACTGGGAACGTCATGAAAGTTCCATTAGTGCTCATGTTATCTCTGCCTAGAAAAATCACTAGATTAAGTAAATTCTGGAAAAAAAAAAAAACATTTTCATAATCTCCAGTCACCACAATTCTTAGTATATAAACATATGAATCTTATGTGGTTGCTGTCCAGTCTAGACTGATGTTTCAGGCAAAGGGCCACGGCGTTGTCTGCAGAGCCTGCATGAGACTTAATTTAGCTCTCTGCAGGGTTCCCATTCCTACGATGGCGCATGGGTCCACAATTCCTAGGAACCATTCTTAGATAAGAGTCAAGATCAAGACTGGCTGAGTCCTCACTCTGCAGTTTTCCAGCCTCACACCAGTGCGGCAGCCCTTCACAGAGAGTCCTTGCTGTGAAAGCAAAAGGCTGAACGAACAGAACCGACTGCTAAGAGAATCTCCTACACTTGGGGGCGCATTCCTTTATTTCATCAAGGAGATAAAACCAAATAGCTCAAACACATCTCAGTCTTCCCCTGCCAACTCTTCTTTCAATGGCAAAAAAGCAATTTTTTCCATACCATGAATAATTTAAAAAATAGGTACTAATGAGATTTACGCAATATTGGAAAAAAAGGATTAAGACTAGATAATTACACTTTTAGGAGATTTACAGATTTCAACCAGTTAAGCCCCAGGGCATAATTATCTCCTTAGTCCTGTGCACTCAGAATAAATATAGAATAGGCTGGGTATGACCAGTGAACACCACTTTTTGCCAAAAACTTGTAAAGAACAAGCTGTGGATTCAGAAGGGTATGTAACAAATGTTACCCAAGTGGATTTCATGCTTACGAAAGGCAAGCGGCGCCTGGCAGAGCCAGCTCTCCACGTTCGGAGCCATTCACACATCTGCCACGTTGCCAGGCTCCCAAACAAACCACTTTGTCTCATCCCCATCCTGGGCCTCCACTTCTCCAAATACTTCAAGTTCTCCGTGTGCCGTGCTGAAAATACTGACCTACCTCTCCCTCAGGCCTTCTCTGTGGCTTGTTCCTTCAGCTGTCCCTGGAAATGAATTTATTCTCATCCACTCTTACTCCTGGAAGTCACAGGAGCAGTGTGAGCCCTGGCGGCCCCTAAAAGTTTAAACCTACTATTTTGGCTTCAATTAGATCCTACTCTGAAAGAGTTCTCGTGAAGAGGGAGAGCTAGGAAAGGCAGAGGAGTTCTGCTTGAGAGAAATACTCATTAAACAAAAAGACTGAAAAAAGAAGTAGCAACTGGTCAGAACTGGTAGCACTCCTACATCAATAATGACTAACACTGAATGATCCCCTATATGTGCCAGGCACTCTTCTAAGAGCTTTACTTACGTCGAGTCATCTAATTTTTCTCAACAATGTCATGAGATAAATGCTCCTAAAATCCTCATTTGCAGAGGAGACAATACAAGTACAGAGAAATAAAGTCAATTGTTCAAGATTAGAATGTTGGAGCCAGACAGTCTGCTCAATAATCACAATAAAATTAATCGAACGCTCAATTGGTTCCATTACTGTTTGTTATACGCCAGACATTGCACTATATGAGTTATAGGTATTATCTCATGAAATCTCTACAAGACCCCATGAAGTAGGTACTCTCATGATGATCATTTATATATTGTCCTTATTTTACATCTCAAGTTTAGAAATGTGAAACAAGGGAGCCAGGACCCAAACTAGGGTTAGAGTAAAGAAAGCCTTGGGTTTTTTTTCTCCTCACTATTGCCTCTACAAAGTTATACCCAGCTAGTCCCTAGAGAGGGTGGGTGGGATGCTTCAGAAGACATGGAGTGCCCTGTTATCGGAGATGGACAAGGAGGGGTGAGACATTTACTCAGATGGGGTGGCCTTTTGAAGTCATTTCCATATTTCCACATCTTAGGGATATATCCTTACCTTCATTCACGTTTTTTCCACGTCTTGTGTTCTTTTCCTACCACGTTTCTAATTTTTCACCTTGTGGCTGCAAACTGCCTTTTCTTTTTCATTTTTGTTTTCCCACAATGTCTGGGTGCCATGTTCAATAATTCTTGCTGCAGCAGCTAAGAAATTTAGGATTACGGAAGGCCCTGAAAAACAAGTCTGAATTGTCTTCTTACGAAACAGACATTTTTCCTTGCTGTGGGTTTTCTGCCCAGAGCAAGGATCACATTGTTCAGACTTGTAATGGACTGGGTGCTCCTAAGACAGCAACACCGTCACCACACCCATGCGTTACCTCAGGGGTGTTTGTTTGCTTTTCCTTCAGATTTGGATCTATAGGATGATGTTAGGTCCTTGTATACTTGGAACTTTGTGATCAGTCACCAATTAAGGAGAAAATTGTTCCACAGTGACGGCAAGTCACTAGGTTCTGAATCCATTATTGTAATGGAGTCAGTTTCCCCAAAAGGGAGGACATCAAAACGAGTATAAAAATGATCATAATTAATATGTATTACACACTTACTGTGTGCCCCTCACTGAGCACTTTACATTTATTGTCTCGTTTAATCCTCACGTGCAAAAGAAAACTGAAAGAAGTACTGAGATCCATCACGATTTACGGGTAAGGAAACTGAGACTTTGGAATATTAAGAAACTATCCCGGGGTCACACAGCTGTGGGAAATGGAAATACTATTTTAGAACAAGCACTGCCCTTCGAGAAGCCTCACCACCATCCAACGCGGCTTCCCACCATTGCAGTATAATCGATGGACTCAGCATCACAAAGCCGCACCAACACAAGAGCACTGCGGATGCTGCTCATAGAACTCTATGAGAGCCTTCAGAGTGGGAGCAATTTCTCACTGGAGCTAAGTTCCTGCCACACGGATTGCTAGGCCAAAACGGCCTCGAAGCAATCAGACCCTCACTGGGTAGGATCTTACTGTTCTTCCAAATGCCATCAAATCCATATACTGTGGATTTAAATGCACAGAATATGGCTTAAAGCCCATCTTTCATAGGAGCTTCCTCTCTCCTTATATGCTTATGTCCCATCATCCTCAGAACTATAATTTGCTGAGCTGGAGACAGGATCTTCTATATACTACAAGGGCCTCATTTTTTTTTTTTTTTTTTTTGGGGACGCGGGCCCCCCCCTGTTTGGGCCCCCCC
>NW_020185338.1:10892597-11099679 GCF_003031525.2 Neophocaena asiaeorientalis asiaeorientalis | reverse complement strand
TTTTTTTTTTTTTTTTTTTTGCGGTACGCGGGCCTCTCACTGTTGTGGCCCCTCCCGTTGTGGAGCACAGGCTCTGGACGCGCAGGCTCAGTGGCCATGGCTCACGGGCCCAGCCACTCCGCGGCATGTGGGATCTTCCCGGACCGGGGCACGAGCCCGTGTCCCTTGCATTGGCAGGCGGACTCTCAACCACTGCGCCACCAGGGAAGCCCCTAAAATTTTGGTCGTTTGTTGTTTACAAAATAGTTTTAGGGTATACCTTGTGGCACTGATACCCTAAAACCATGGAAGTCAAGGAAATTTTAAAATATTATACACAAAAGGACAATAACCAACTAGATGGAGGTTTAAACTAAATATATAAAACATTAAGACTATGGCGATAGAGCCAGCAAACTAAAGATATACGGAATCTAGACTCTAGATTGGCTCGAAATGACAATTTTATGGAATTTTTATCCTAAAACTCCCTTAGAAATGAGCTATGCCATCACCCCCCACTACCAAGTGAGAAAAAATGAGGCCTATTGTGTTGGGGAGACTGGTTTAGGATCACAAAGGTAGTCAGGACCAGAAGCAGGGCCACATTTTGTGACTCTTTGTCAGGCTTGTCACTTATACCACTTATGAGTTTTTGTTTCCTATTTTGTTTTATCCCTGACCTTCTCTCACTTCCTTCATGAAATGATATTTTTCATTAAAGAGCATCCTGGCCCATCTGGCAAGAAATCCACATTCAAGTTCCACCTCTGCCACTAACGTATTGTGGGACAAACTTCCATGGTGCTGGCCCCTTGCTGTAACTTTGCTCAGCGGCCTCTCTCTCTCTGGTTCGTCCCAAACCAAGGGCAATGACTGCATTGCTGATGGACGAACCCTAGAGCACAGGCTGCATCAACAGGGACAACTGACTCACTGTGAATTTTACAATTTGGGAAGCCCTTGTATCTCAGCCAGTTCCTTTTTTAAACACCTGGAAGCTACAAGTGATGTAACATGTTCACTTGATGATAAGCCAGAGACGAGATTAAACATTGGTCTTTCTCATGGACATTCAGCCAGAAGTCAAACAGTACCTTCCCCCTTTACTACGGTGAAGTAAAATATTTGTGCCTGATGGTTTCGGTGTATTTCATCACCCTAGATTTGATTTTTCCTTTTTTTTTTGCATAGGAACTCTTCTGTCAGAACAGACAGTGCTCGTCAACTGACGCCAGGGTCCTCAATAGCCAATAGCAGAGACTCTGCCCTAGATGCTCCTCTTGCCCTCTTCACGCCACTGGGGGAGCAGAGGGGACTGCTTCACAAGCGACAGCGAGGAGGAGAGGGGTTTTTGGACTTTTTGCCGGCATCAGAAATCTTCTCATACTGTCTCAGGCAGTGTCCCTAACTACCACTGGAGATGGCACAGAGAGGAGTGCCAGCTGGTAACCCACCTGCTGGCTGGCACTCTGCAACAGGTTCAACTAGTTAAATCCAAGTTAATGGCCAAGCCAAGATTATCCTGACCCTGCATTGGAAAAAAGGCCGAAACCCTGCCGCTGAAAGGAGGTGGCAGGGAGCACGGAGAGGTGCTTCTGGGTGCAATGATTCTGGCTGAGCAGATGCATCTTTTGCTCACTAGCTATATCTTACTGGATCATGTTATGGTTTAATTGAGTCCACCAAAAAAGTCGTATATTAAAGTCGTAACCCCAGTATCTCAGAAAGTGATCTTATTTAGAAACAGGGATGTTACGGATGTCATTAGTTCAGATGAGGTCATACTGGAGTAGGATGGGCCCCAATCCAATGTAACTGGTATCCATATAAGAAGACGCAGATACACAGGGCGAACACCATGCGAACATGAAGACAGAGATCAAGGTGATGCCTCTACAAGCCAAGGAATGCCAAAGATTGTCAGGAACCACCAGAAACTAGGAGAGAGGCATGGAAGAGATTTCTCCCTCCTAGCCCTCTGAAGGAACCAACCATGTGGACACCTTGATCTCGGACTTCTAGTCTCCAGGTAATAAATTTCTGTTGTTTAAGTCACCCAGTTTGCAGTACTTTGTTATGGCAACCCTCAAAAAACTAGCACAAAGTTTTGAGAAACTTAATACAAAGCTCTAGCAATCTGTACATTCCAGTAGCTAGCTGCTAAAACAGAAGGTTTATAGAATTCATCATAATCAATATTTCTCCTTATTGCGATACACTGTTTGTCTATTTCTACCCAACAATACCATCACTTGAATGTCTCAAAATAAACTAAAACAACAAACCAAACCACAAGCTTATTAATAAAACTTAGGTCTCTCTGCATAATTCTTTCCAAAGCAGAGCACCATTTCCAAAGTATAGTTAAGACCAGCTAAGGACTGCCCATGACTCAGCTAGTACACTTGATATATATTCTTTCCTGTCCCACAATAAATACTGTGTATCTGCTGTATACCAGTCACTATGAAAGGTATTAGAGACACAATAGTGGTCAAAACAGGTAGTCATTGTCTTCACAGTGGCCTATGAGCATTGAGGAAGACAGATATCAATCAAACAATCACTCAAACATACACAACTATTAACCATGACAAGCGCAATGAAGGAGAAGTACCACCACACTTCGTACGCAGCTACCTCCCCTATGAACTGCGGACAGACAGAGCGAGGCAAGGCTAGGCATACTCTGTATTCCATGTGAAGCCTGCAATACTATGAGTTTTCTCCCATGAAAAGAAAACACTGAATATTACATTCAGAGAACCAAACCATCCGCCAAAAATAATCATCTTAATAAAACATGGGCCCAAAGCGAAGGAGGGGATAGGTGCTGAAAAGTGGTAAAGAGAAGCAAAGTGGCAAATAGGACATGGAGAGAGTTAAATAAATAGAAAACTCAGGGCAGAATGCTGACATCCAGCCCCCCCAGCCCCCCGGGATTCAAGAATAAGGGAGTGAGGACATATGCCCAGCACTGTGAGTGTGGCAGTGGTGAACGGCATGTGGTCAGGCATGAGATTTTGTGCAGTTGAAAGGATCTTACCCGAGATAAAAGCCTACCTTTGTTTGAAGCTCTGTCTTTTTAAACTGGAACATCCCTGTTCAGCATGCTCCTTGCTCTGTGCAGTTGTGAGCACTTGAGGCTGCTGCCAAACGACGTAGCTGGTCACCAAAGAAGCTGCCGAACGCTGCTGAAGACAGGGAAGAAAATCCATTGAATTCATCCCGAACATGGCAACAGCGGCTGCCTCTCTCAATTACTTTGTCAAGTCCCATTATAATTGTAGCTTTGATCACATGCAAGGTTTTCCCACGGGTGGGGATAGAGTCAGGATCCTCAAAGTGCCGGCATGTCTCCCCAGGCCACTGTGGACAGGTCTGCAGCCACTATGTCACTTGCCCTTGGTGGAATTTAACAAGATAAACTGCTTCCTTGGCATTTATATTACACTTAGCATGGGTTGTGTTTACACCTCTTGCCTCTTGGTGATGACCAACTTGGATTATCTACTTTGAGATCTCCCAAACAACCTAGGCATAACTGATTTGAAAATACCTTTAAAACAATAAATCCATCACTGTATGAAAACATACACTTCTGTTTTCCAAGGTAAGTATTCAGGGATATATGATAGTTGGGGGTTGGGTTAATGAGCAAACAATACCAGTAGGGCAAAGAACTCCACCATGGAACAGAAATAAGCTTATAGCCCAGCACAGAATTCTACTATGACCCTTGATTCATCCTTGTCTGAGTTTGCATAATTCCAAAGTATGGCTGTGATAGGTGAAGATGTCAAACCATCCTTAGGTAACTAGTTGCATCACTATGATGCCCAGCTGAATAATGTGAAAGGAAAACTATTTTGAACGTTATTATGTTAGATGGTAAGGCTTAAGTATGTTTGGCATATTTAGCATCAGATTTGAAAATGGTGTCAAAAGAGAAAAAGAGAAGAGAAATATACTGCCTGTGAACAACAAAAAACAGAATGTTCTGGGAATGGGAATTGATGGCTGGTTAGAGCAATGGTTCTCAAAATGTGGTCCTGGGACCACCAGCAACAGCAACACTGGGAACTATTGGAAACACAAATTAGCAGGACCCTCCCTAGAACGAGAGAGAGGGGGAGAGAGGGAGAGAGAGGGAGAGAGAGGGAGAGAGAGGGAGAGAGAGGGAGAGAGAGGGAGAGAGAGGGAGAGAGAGGGAGAGAGAGGGAGAGAGAGGGAGAGAGAGGGAGAGAGAGGGAGAGAGAGGGAGAGAGAGGGAGAGAGAGGGAGAGAGAGGGAGAGAGAGGGAGAGAGAGTGAGAGAGAGAGAGAGAGATTAGGTAGGCGGGGGAGGAGGGGATGCCAACAAGCCTTAGTCTAATAACCCAGCATACTCACCTTTGAGAACCACTGAGTTAGGGCATGAAGACCAAAGCACATTTAAGAGAAAAACAAAACAGAGCAAACCATTTTCCCCTAAGCCCATTATCAGGGCAGAACTTTTAATGACTCCAGGAAAAGAACTCTAATCCTGGAGTCTGTAAATTATTAGGGGGCCTAACAATGTAAACAATCATGATAAAGAGATGAAAAAGTCATTAAAGTAGACAGTTAGATGGCTCTTCGGCTGAATGGGTGACAGACCTGATCCCTGTCCTAGTGACATTTGCAGAATTTCTGCAAGTTAACTACAAACAGTGTTTTCATCCCCAGATTCCTTAGTGACTGAAATCAGCCTTAAGCCCAGGCAGCTGAAGTTTTTGTGGTCTGGCAAGTATTTGGTATGACTCCCTTCACCTGAATCTGAGCATTTTCCTTCTGAAACGTTCACTGAGTGAGAAGAATTTGAAAAGGAGTTAATAAAACACATTCTTTGAGGTTGGAAAAATACAATCTCCTCTGATCATAACATGGGTAGGCCAGTACAAGCAAATGACATACAGATAAGAAACACAGAAGACTTCTGAACTGTGTAGTCTTCCAAATTATTATACACACCTGGGGAAATCCCTAGCAGAGGTCACTGGTCAAAGCCAATGTTGAAGGGATTGTAAATCTAGGAAAGAAAAAATATATTATAATAAAATTGTAGAGTTAATGTGGCTTGTCCAACCTAAAGCTGAATGCCAGAGATATTTCTCCACCCTCCTCACCTCCGCCAAACTTACAAGCAACTCTTAGCTCTGGGATATTAGCAAGAAAGAGTTTTATGTGAATGGAAGTTTCTTTTTCTTTTAAACTCTTTCATTTAGCGTGCACCAAAAAGACACTTGTGTGCTTAAAAGTGACATCCATTTGCTAGTTCAGTTCCCCCAGGCTAGGAAAATAAATGGATGTTTTGGCAAAAGTCTTAACTAGCACTTAAAGTTGGATGCTTGAGAAACACTTTATTCAGTGTTCCCCCATAATGGAAGGTGATGCAAGATTAATTTTAAAAAGGCTGGAAATATTCTAATGAAATTTCTTTTTTTGATATGCCTAAATTTTTTTTCAAATACTATTGTGAACCTCATATCTCTACCACAAATACACATTTCAAAACATCCCTTAAAATGATCACCCAAAGGTGTTAGCTTCAGAGCCATCAAATCAATTTAATTCCAGCTTGTAGAAGTTGTTTCACTGAAAAACTAACATTTGCTTAGCCAGTCCCAACTCTTTGAGTCCAGGTCCTGATTTTTCTCCTAAATTCAACTCTTTTTTTCTTTTTGGAAAACAAGGGCAGCAGCCTATAGTCATATCTCTGCCAAAACTTTTGAGGGCACAAGAAAGAAAAGTACAAGAATAGTAATTTAATATTTTCCACCTGTAGATATAACACTTCTTTAGTACTTACTGGTCTCATGCTGGCAAGACTCGTATGATGCTTTTGATGTACCTGCATTTTTAACTTTCCCTACTGTCTTACTCATTGCCAAGAATATGCTAATTGTTCATCTCTTGTTTTAAGACAATGCAACTTTAGTCTGGGGTGCCATACCGACTCTATGGATCATCAGCCAAAGCTCTAGTTTAACTTGTTCACTAGTGGTCTTCAAAGCTAAGATGGAAAGGGAATTACAGTTTGGATACTACAGATCTCATGACAGCTACTGATGGGATCAGTCCAGAGAGTTGCTCAAAGGCATTCATAAGTTTGACCTGGCTAAATATCCTTTGGGACTTAAAAAGCTGACCAGTTATTTGAACTGATTCATAGCCAGCTTTACCATGATCTTTTTCTTAGACTCCCTAGGCAAGTAGCTTTCATGTGATTTGAGAAAGCCAAAAACCTCAAAGAAAGGAGGATTCAGGTATCTCCCTCCCGCCCCCCCCTCTCTCCCCCCCCCTCTCTCTCTCTCTCACACACACACACACATACACACACACACACATACACACACACACACATACACACACACACACATACACACACACACACATACACACACACACACATACACACACACACACATACACACACACACACACACACACAGTGTCTAGGAACTCAAATTCCAGTGGTGGGGTATTTCTCAACCTCAGAGGCACGGTCCTCTTTTGTTTTGTTCCCTCTTCTTTCCATAATCAACTAAATGGGGTTTGAAAGTAATTGGAGCCACATGGATTGTTGTGCTTCAGATTTTGTCAATTATATAAAACTTACTTTCCTTTCTTCACTTTCCTCTAAATTTGCACTTTTACCATATACATGGTATATGCTGAATCTCATTACAATAGAAACCTTTGAAAGACAGACATCCCAAACTTCTCAATCGTGAATATTTTTTATTTTTTCAGATAATACACAATACAATAAGCTTCCCTATAACAAAAAAATTATCTGGACAGTGTTTGGGAATTAGTCCGAAAGAAATTAATAACCAGAAGTAAACAAATAATCTGAGAAGAAACTAAGTCTTGCCATTGACATAGCACTCATTTTTTTTTTTTTAATTGGGGTATAGTTGTTTTACAATGTTGTGTTAGTTTCTACTGTACAGCAAAGTGGAGTTCCCTGTGCTGTACATTAGGTTCTCATTATTTATCTATTTATACCTATTAGTTAGTGTATATATGTCAATCCCAGTCTCCCAATTCCTCCCACCCCACCCCTTTCCCCCTTGGTATCCATACATTTGTTCTCTACATCTGTGTCTCTATTTCTGCTTTGCAAATAAGATCATCTATACCATTTTTCCATTGTATATATGTACCACATCTTCTTTATCCATTTGTCTGTCGATGGGCATTTAGGCTGTTTCCGTGACCTGGAGCACTCATTTTCTTAATATTGATACCATTCCGTAAGTTCTGAGTATTGTTTACTGATTTACTTGGAGATACAATATACAGGAATGTTTTCAAGTAAACCTCACTTTGCCCTCCATACTGTCTCCTGGTTCCATTACTAGTTTATATAAATGATTATATCTCCCTTGTACAAAATGAGGCTGTTGGCCTATGTCGTCACTAAATTCTTTTCTGAGCCCCCAAATCTCTGATTCTCCTCTAATAAGCTCAAAGATTCGCATTCTTCAGGATATTTCATGAACCTTCCCTACCAAGTTCAAGCTACTCCATTTAATTCAGGTAAATTCATTCATTTAGTCATTTAACAAATAAATATTGCACATCTACCTATGTTCTAGGCATTCTGCTAGACACTACCCTTAAGAAGTTCATAGTCTAGAATCTTATATGTTTTATATTTGATACATATTTATTTTTAAAGAGGATGTATACACTCTTATGTAGCACATCATCCATTTTGTTTATGTGCATCAGTGCAAATATGCCCAACTTGGTCTAGCACACTTAAAACTAAAGACATCAGACTTCCCTGGTGGCCAGTGGTTAAGGATCCACCTGCCAATGCAATGGACATGGGTTTGAGCTCTGGTCTGGTAAGATCTCACATGCCATGGAGCAACTAAGCCCGTGCACCACAACTACTGAGCCCGCATGCCACAACTACTGAAGCCCACGCGTCTAGAGCCTGTGCCCCACAACAAGAGAAGCCACCGCAATGAGAAGTCTGCACACCGCAACAGAGTTGCGTGTGTTGCCCCTGCCTGCCGCAACTAGAGAAAGACCGTGTGCAACAACGAAGACCCAACACAGCCATAAATAAATAAATAAATAAATTTATTTTAAAAAAACTAAAGACATCTTCAAGTGCAGAAGAATATTTTATGAATTTTGGCCCCATTAAACAAAGAGGTTGAGACAATCTATATATTTAGCATAAAAACAAAACATTAACTAATAGTTTATTCAAGCAAATTAAGGAAATACTACAGATATTTTTCTTAAAATTTCCAGGTAAGATAGAAATCAATAATTCAAATCCCTGATTGTGAATACAATTGGAATGAAATTCAAATGAGCTTTGAGGAATATATTTGCCAACAGGTTATTTCTCACTAATCCTTAACAATTACCAATTATTACTTATATTTTGTGCAGAAGTCCAGTATAAGGTTAAATCAATTAGGCAAATAAATTCAGATTTCATTCTGATAACTTTTTAAATGAAATTCTAGTAGGTCTTAAAGACCATTAGTTAGATTTAGAATTCTAATCTAAGTGCTATGAAACCCTATAAAGTGAGCTTATGAGTTAGCTTATCAGCATTCCTAGGTATATCAGAATATTATCTTTTTATTGTTCTCCATCTATATCTTAGGAAACATAGAGCTGTTCATAGGTATAGAAATCTTAACTACATCAGATTTAAGAAACACTAGACAAACCAACATGCCTCTGAATATTTCCCCAACCTACAGAAAATCATCTAATTTCTCCATTAAAGGTGGCTTCTTTTGGGTTCAGACACTGAGTCATCAAGGGTGGCCTGATTACAATAATGATGTCCATTCAGTGAGTGCCTAGTCCATTCTAGACACTGTGGCAAGTGCTTTACATACTTATTCCCCAAAACATCCCTGTAAAATGAAATCTTTTCCCAGATGAAGGAAGCGAAGGTAGAGTGGTCACCTAGCCAATACGTACTGAAGCCAATATTTAGCCCCTATGTTCTTCCACTGTGCCACCCTGAGTCCCTGTATTAATCCATTATCACTTTTGGTGGTCTATCGTACAGAATTTTACGATATTACACTTCAAGATAGCTGAAAATTATGAGAGAAATAGTTTTTACTGGAGTACAGTTGATTTACAATGTTGTTTTAGTTTCTGGTGTACAGCAAAGTGCTTCAGTTTTTTATATATATATTTATACATTTTTTAGTATATATATATATATATATATATATATATATATATACATATAGATACTTTTTCAGATTCTTTTCCATTATAGGTTTTTTTTTTTTTTTCCATTATAGGTTTTTAAAAGATATTGAATATAGTTCCCTGGGCTATACAGTAGGACCTTGTTGTTTATCTATGAGAGAAACATTTTTAATAGCAGAGAAAAAATCAAGTGATACATCTGGGGAATGGGGCATTTATCATGGTGATAGTAATAGAATTGGTCTCTTTAGAGAAGAGTGGTAGAAAAAAGGTATACACAAGGCTGCACAATTTTGAGGACATTAATATAACAATAATTACTATAGCTAGCCTTCACTGAGGACTTAAGGGTTGCCCATTCACTGTCCCAAGTATCACACAGATCTTATCTGATTTAAACTCCCTAGATCAGAGAAGTGTCTCAAATTTGGAGAAATCTCAGGGAATCACGGTGACAGGGAAACTAAGACTTGCCCAACAAACTTTGTCTACTTCAAGGACATTCCTTTTAGAAAGCTACCTTGAAAAGCCACCTTGTGATTATCTGGACACATCACAGGCTTCTAATCTAGGACCTACAACCTTAAAAAAAAGTACTTATAATAGCCATTCTAATGGATTTGAGGGGGTATCTCATTGTGGTGTTGATTTGCATTTCCCTAATAATTAGTGCTGTTAAACACCTTTCCATGTGTCTGTTGGCCATCTGTAGGTCTTTGGAAAAAATGTCTATTCAGCTCCTCTGCCCATTCGTTAATTGGGTTGTTTTGTCGTTTTTGTTGTTGTTGAGTTGTATGACTTCTTTATATACTATTTTGAAGGGTATTATGCTACGTGAAATAAGTCAAATAGAGCAACACAAAAACTATATGATTTTATATATTTTTTTAATATGTAAAATACTAAATAAATTAAAAAGCAAACAAACAAGAACCAAAACAAATGCATAGATACAGAGAACAGAGAAGTGGCTACCAGAAGGGAAGGAAGTGGGGAGACGGCAAAATGGGTAAAGGGGGTCAACAATACGGTGATGGATGGAAACTAAACTTTTGGTGGTGGTGAGCATACTGAGGTGCACACAGAAGTAAAAATAAAATATTGTACACACGAAACTTACATAGTGTTATAAAGCAATTTAAAAAGTACTTATATAATGAGCAGGGACAGATCCACGTTTGTTAGGCCTAAAGTTTATGTAATTCGGGGGTCCTTATTTTTAAAAAACACACAAAATTGTGAATACAAAATTGTTTGTGAAACCGCACGGTGGTTAAAACTAGTCATGGTTAGATTAGCTTATATTTTCAAAAGTTACAAACACATGTGATCACGTGAACACACTGTAAGAGCTCTTGCCAGAGACTTGGAAGGGGTTTGTGTGAGGGGTCTTAAAGCTTGAGTCTCACTGGATTCACTGTCTCTCACAATGAACAAGAGTGAAGTGAGTACCTTCAGCAGAATGTTGAAAAAGTAGTCATCAATGAAGTTGTAAGTGGAGGGAGGATATCCTTCAAATTAACCACTTGCAGCCCATCAATTTAACAAAATGAACTTTATAACCGGTAGATCTTGGGAACTGAGATAAATGTTGCAACTGATCATCCAGCTGGAGACTGAGGCACATGTTATCAGGTTCAAAAGTGAGGGTAAAGGTACTTGACTGGCAGAATGACAGAGTGGCTTATTGTTACACTCCTTAAACCCCTTCTGGGAAGCAGCAACCACCTCTCCCGCCTGAATGTGTCAAAACACATCAGAGCGTTAGACAAACAACTCAGACGTTTCCCACATTTCCATTCTTGTATATTGACCCAAGGGACAGGGAGCAGCAAGGCCTGGTGAGGCAGTGAGCATCCTGTTACACATGACCCTCCCAACAGCGCACAATTCATTTCTTGAATTGCTATCACACCCTGGGCCCCTTTGTTTCTCAATAACAGACTCATTTTTCCCTCCACCTTGTAAAATCCACTTAGAAGAAATTTAATGCAGTCAGAGAGCATTACAAAAAAATTCCTTAGTGGGACCACCCATTAATAATGTTACCCTAGAAGAGATAAAGAAAAATGAAGTATAGATACAAGAATCAAAGAGATCAGGTGAACCAGATGCTAATGGCTTTCATAGAGAATGACCTAATGAAATGCACTGGCATGGTTTTCCTTTCAAAAGCAATCTTGAAATGAAAGAAAAATATCTTAGGCAGGC
This sequence comes from Neophocaena asiaeorientalis asiaeorientalis, assembly GCF_003031525.2. NCBI lineage: Eukaryota > Metazoa > Chordata > Mammalia > Artiodactyla > Phocoenidae > Neophocaena > Neophocaena asiaeorientalis. The sequence continues at coordinate 11,088,256 of NW_020185338.1, read as the reverse complement.
TGAAACATACATTTTTAGATGATGGACACAGACTGACTTCCTTATTTGCACCCTTAGAGTTTTTGGAAGGCCAAAGAGATTGAACCCTTCCCTGCTGTTTATTTGATTTGGTCTGAGTTGAAGCCAAGAGATGTGGTGATGGAAGTTTTGGAAAAACAATTAAAAAGAAATGTATGCAGTGGTTTTTCTGGGATCCTAATTAACTGGCCCATTTCTAGGTAACATTAGGGAAGTTGTGGGCAGTGATTATTATCTCTTTAAAGTCCTAATTAAAACGTCGAACTGTAAGATAGAATGTCTTCAAAGCTGCATGTAATTTGATTGTGTTGGCTTACTGGGAAAATGGCCTTGGAAATACAAATAAACCAGCCACTAAAAAGATCCCAGAAGTCCAGGCTTTATTCCAGAAGTATAATCTGTTGAACCAATAGCATTTCATAACTAACCACTCACCAAGTGGTAGACATCCAAATGTCAAAGCCAGTTTCATAACACGGTTAACACATAACATGCTGCACAAGAATGCCTCGCCATAGCACACTTGGGTTTCAAAAGGGTGTTTGGGGTTAGTTCACCTACAAATTCTTATCAGCCAGCTTTAAATGTTCTCATTTGATGAGTTTCAGAAATGGCTGGCACCCTATCCACTTTTTAATTAGCTCTAAAAGAATTCCTGCATACAATGGCAGATTTCTGTTACTCTCAAGCATTAAGATCTCAGGCAGACTGGAATCCCTATCACATCTGTGCATGACCATTAGTAAAGCTGTCCTTCACTTAAGACGGTTATGACACTTTGGAATGCAAATAACAAAAAAGCCAATCAAAAAATGGCTTAAACAATAAACATTCCTGTTGTATATCAAGTACAGCAGTTGATTCATACAGCATCTCAACAACGTCAACAATGATCCATTTTTCCACACTGCCACTCTCAGTATGCCAGCTGCTCCCCTCACTGTCACACTTTGTTTGCATGAGCTCCAGCATCACCCCCTCATATAACCACATCCAAAGGGAGAGAAACAGGAATGTTGCCTTTCATGCATATCCTTTTATCCTTTCCTGGACACCCCGCAGCAGGCTTGCCATAACATTTCCTTGCCCATAATTGCATCACATGCCCACGCCTAAACCAAACAGTGTCAAAGGGAACTACTATGACTGGATTCGCTTAATCAAGGCTCATATGCTACCCCCACAGCTAAGGGGAAATCCAGTCTCCCTGATGCACATGTCATACTGATGCTGCAAAACAAATCATAATTCTCTTTGCAATGGAAAAAAATGGAACAGTGTCCACCCCAGAGGTAGCATGTCTATCGCACCACTGGCAGTAGGGTTGAACACTGAGTTGCATTTCCAGTGATGGGCAGATTTACTGACACGTTCACTCATATTCTCTCTTCTGTCCCCACTCATGGCAACACTTATACAAAATACCTAGTCGAGAGCTTTGTCCATGAATACGAGAAGAAAACTATTCACACCTTAGAACTCATCCACTCATTCACTTGTTTATTCACAAATGTAGTTTGAGCATCTACTAGGTGATGGGCGCTGTATTAGAGATATAACAAGAACAAGTCAGACATGGTCTCTAATATCAGAAAGCTTATAGCTGAGTGGGGAGAATACATAAAGGCAAACAGGCAGAATAATATCATAATCCCTGACGGGGAAAACACAGTACAGTAAAGTACCTGAATACTATAGTATCGTAAGTGCTTCGATAGCAGAAGTCCTGGGCACTATATAGATGCACAGAGAAGATGTACCTCACCCAGTCTCCTAGAGGAAGAGATTCCTGAGGTAAGAAATGAAGAATGATATGAGGATGGGTTGTAAATAGAAAGAGTTAAAAGGAGACTAAATGAACCCCACAGCCTTGGCCCTCATCTAATTAATACTGAGTAATTATTTCAAAACTTCTCATATATATATACACCACTAATTTCTCAAGGGTACCTATACCACTAAAACAGGGATTCTTAATCTGAGGTACATAGATGTAATCCAGAAGATTAATGAATTTGGAGAAGAAATAATAGATCATCAGCCTCTAACTGAAATTTAGCATTTTCTTCAATAATAAATATGAGCAAAAAAACCCCACAGTCGTGTTATCATCACCCATGACTTTGGTAACAACAGAAATCACAGGTATTTCATATTACTCTACAAGATGATGCCGATGTATTAAAAAAGTGTTCAAAATTGCGACACTTAATGACTACTGCTAGATATTGTTTTTAAAGCATTTATTTTAAAGAACATGATGGCTTTTAAACATTTTGACTGCTGTATTTCAATATAATTGGCTTCCTTTTTGATTCTATATATTTTATTTTATGCATCTAAAAGCAATAGTCTGAGAAAGGGTTCATCGATTTCACCAGACTAATAGGGGTGCATTTCTTCCCAGGTCAGACTCAGTACTTGTACATGAGAGACTTGTGAAAGCTATGAATTTAACTTTTGCTGTAATTGTGCCTTATGCCCAATTAAATTTTTTTTCTTTTTGGCGGTACGCGGGCCTCTCACTGTTGTGGCCTCTCCCGTTGTGGAGCACAGGCTCTGGACGCGCAGGCTCAGCGGCCATGGCTCACGGGCCCAGCCGCTCCGCGGCATGTGGGATCTTCCCAGACCGGGACACGAACCTGTGTCCCCTGCATCGGCAGGTGGACTCTCAACCACTGCGCCACCAGGGAAGCCCTGCCCAATTAAATTTTGTATTTGATTCTCAGCAATGATAGCCCAGTGGCTATAAAAAATATTATTTTAGGGCTACAATAAAGGTCCCTGAGTCTCTGGGTTTGTTGTTTTCCTTCTGTACGAACTTCAGAACAATCAGAAAATCTACCCCACACAAAGTCCTTGGAGTCGTCATTACCATCATAATGGTCAGCTTCTTGGGCACATGCTGTAGTAGGCACTTCACCACAATCAACATTGGTGATAATTTGATTAAATGAGATGTGACTGCACACCATGGATTACTAGTACCTAATTTCAGCATTGTATTCAAGTACAAAAACATGACCAAACCAATCCTCAAATCCCCATTTGGAGTGTCCATTTCCCGGGACCACGTGTGGAACCAATATTTGTATCAGTCAGTGTCCAAGCAGGATCTAGAAACCACGTCAGTTATATGAACAGAGAGAATTTAGTATAAAAATTTTTTAATTTTTATTGTAAACTTAACTAAAAGGCAAGAGTAGAACACTGTGGCGAGGTTCAGTAAACTTGTTGTACAAAGAGCCAGACAGTAAACATTTCAGTCATATGGTCTCCATTGCAAGTACTTGACTCTTATGAAGCAGCCATAGGTAACACAAACACACGTTTGCCTGCCACTGCATTAAGGGATCATGGAAGTATCAGTAGCAGGAGGCAGCCACACACCTTCGCCTAGCAGAACAAATAGGAGAGGCTGGAATTTTAAAAATCCCGGATCTAGAGGAAAGACCCAGTGGAGATGAAATTCAGACTTCTGAGAAGGTGCTAGCTGGTGCTGCTATCTCTGAGGTGGTGCCATAACCCAACTCTGCCAGCGTTGGAAAATCTGCAAAATGAATCCAGCTGTTGTTATGGGAAGATAATGCTGACGCAAAGGTGAAGAAGTATGGCACGGTCATAGGAAATAAACAGGAAGCCCATATACAACAGGCAGGAAGGAAAAAAAATCCCTTCTCCCTCCCCCCGCCTTGCCATCTCCCACTAGTGGCCTCCTTTGGTATAGCCTAGTAGGGAGCCAAGTGCCATGCTGAAATGTGGTATGGAAAGTCTTAGCTTCACCATCACAAAGTGATGTTTAGAAGAGTAGGCTTGGAGCTAAGAAACAACAGCTTTATACCTGGCACAGGAGTTGCTTTATAAGCTTCACAGACTGCTAAAGGATATTCAGTATATAAAAACCAGTTCAGAATGAACTGGCTCAACTTTTACATGAACTCTGATTACTGAATAAGCCTATTAAGTAGACTACCTGAACTCCTTACCTCAGTAAATATTCATTTTTACCAAAAGAGTATTAAGAAGTATTGTCTCCCTTGTTACCAATTTGAAAGAAGAGAAAGAACTATAATCAGTAAAGGCAATGACTCTATTCAGGTCACTTTTAAAAAAGAAGAAGGCACCAAAGCTGAGGCTGGTTCTCCTGCTATTATAATTACCACTTCTGGGCATATACAGATGGTACCATAATCTCTTCAAAATCTACTGGGAAATTAAAAAGAATACTAAATTAATGGAGCATTTTTAATAAAATAGTAATGTTTTTTAATGGAGTCCTTCATTGCTATGGGTGGCAGAAATGAACTGGAGACAGAGAGATGATAATTAGTTAGCTAATTTCTTTATAGAAACTAGTCTTTGGTAAAAAGGACCACACATTTTTTGCCCTAGGATAATCTCCACTATTAATAATCATAGGGATTCTGAGGAATAAAAGAAAATAAAGTACACTCCAGGTTGACATGCCATGGTTGGAGGATCCATCAAATATTCCAGATTCCAATTTTCCCAAGGATGTTTACACCAAACAACACAGCAGACCATGTGATATTTGGAATTTTTTCCCCTATTTCTCATGCTGTGTCTTTGAAGAAAGAAAAAATAAAACCTTTGCAAAATTATATTACCCTCCTGAAACTATCTCTGATTAGTATCATTCAAGGCTTGATCACTTCCCTATACATTGCATCACTGTGACATTTTTCTTTTTTAATATGGTTTCTTCCTCAGTCACAATCAGAGGCTGTGCTAACTGCTCGGTGCCCAGCATTGCCTGAGGTACTATAGGATTCTTAGAATGGCTCCCATTGTCAAAATGTTTACTATATGGTTTGGAAAGCAGAATGGAAACATATGAAACTACCGGACTCAACAGAATGTTAAATGAGGTCATTTCTTTCCCAGCATCCTAGTTAACAGGCTTATATCTTGGCAAAGAGAAAATGAAGAAACATTCATGAGCTGAAGTATGCTGCCCAAGGTTTTAAGTTAAAAATATGATTTAGACCAGGCCTTGAAGGATAAGTAGAATCTAAACCAAGGAAAGTGGAGCTGAGGAAACAGCTGAGCAAAAGCACAGAAGCAAAAATAGAAATTCTGACTTAAGTGAGACAAAGGCTTATGATTTGCGAAAAGAACTGTGTGAAATAAGGTTCATAACAGTTAATGGAAGCACTCGAAAATGGTTAAGCATGAACTTGAAGCAGGAACTTCAAGTAGGCAGGATCACACATGCTGAAAGTGGGGCTTTGAAAAGATTGATCATAAGTATAAAAAATAGTTAAGCAAAAAGAGGGCAGGCCTTGTAAGGGATGTCAAACAGGGGTCTACTCTAGTGGCCCAGGCATACGTAGGTAATAATCCTACTAGAGTAGTAGCCATGAGAATAAAGAGTAAGACTCTTGGAATCCAGAAATTAAGGTCACAGCGGAAGCTACACACCAGTAGTTGACTGCTTTGATAGCATGTTTCTCAGCACCCTGGGTCCCCTTCTAGTCCATCAGCCTTACCATGCCCCTTCCCAGCCTCATATGTCAATTGCTCCAGGATCCAAAGACAGCACCGTGCCCCTGGAGGGTGACGATGAGCTCTTTTGAGGGTCATGCTGATGCACAGCTTTTAGTCTTTTTTGCAGTGTTTCCCCACTCGGTGTTTATAGATCCTAATAACTCCTAGAAATCTTCCCTTCTTTCCCCTAAACCGAGGGAATGATTATCCTTCCTGCTTTATGATTGGATGGAAAACCAAGGGACACAGGAGAGCATAGCTGATCCCTCCATGCTTTCTTCTCAAACCCCCATCTTATCCAGAACATCTGGCTCTTTGCACGACAGGATACATTCTTGTCTTACCTGACTTTTCTAGTCACTACCCTCATAGCTCTTCTAAAGTATCTCCACATATTATATAGGTACTCAATGTTTTGGTTTGGTCTTGGTCTTAAGCAGTTTAGTTATATAAGGCTGTGCAATACATTTTTATACTATATCATTATAAGCTTGTTTTAGTCTATTTTTTTTTATTTATTTTATTTATTTTATTTTTGGCTGTGTTGGGTCTTCATTGTTCCACGTGGGCTTTCTTTGGTTGCGGCAAGCAGGGGTTACTCTCCCTTGCTGTGCACGGGCTTTTCATTAATAGAAATTCTGACTTAAGTGAGACAAAGGCTTATGATTTGCGAAAAGAACTGTGTGAAATAAGGTTCATAACAGTTAATGGAAGCACTCGAAAATGGTTAAGCATGAACTTGAAGCAGGAACTTCAAGTAGGCAGGATCACACATGCTGAAAGTGGGGCTTTGAAAAGATTGATCATAAGTATAAAAAATAGTTAAGCAAAAAGAGGGCAGGCCTTGTAAGGGATGTCAAACAGGGGTCTACTCTAGTGGCCCAGGCATACGTAGGTAATAATCCTACTAGAGTAGTAGCCATGAGAATAAAGAGTAAGACTCTTGGAATCCAGAAATTAAGGTCACAGCGGAAGCTACACACCAGTAGTTGACTGCTTTGATAGCATGTTTCTCAGCACCCTGGGTCCCCTTCTAGTCCATCAGCCTTACCATGCCCCTTCCCAGCCTCATATGTCAATTGCTCCAGGATCCAAAGACAGCACCGTGCCCCTGGAGGGTGACGATGAGCTCTTTTGAGGGTCATGCTGATGCACAGCTTTTAGTCTTTTTTGCAGTGTTTCCCCACTCGGTGTTTATAGATCCTAATAACTCCTAGAAATCTTCCCTTCTTTCCCCTAAACCGAGGGAATGATTATCCTTCCTGCTTTATGATTGGATGGAAAACCAAGGGACACAGGAGAGCATAGCTGATCCCTCCATGCTTTCTTCTCAAACCCCCATCTTATCCAGAACATCTGGCTCTTTGCACGACAGGATACATTCTTGTCTTACCTGACTTTTCTAGTCACTACCCTCATAGCTCTTCTAAAGTATCTCCACATATTATATAGGTACTCAATGTTTTGGTTTGGTCTTGGTCTTAAGCAGTTTAGTTATATAAGGCTGTGCAATACATTTTTATACTATATCATTATAAGCTTGTTTTAGTCTATTTTTTTTTATTTATTTTATTTATTTTATTTTTGGCTGTGTTGGGTCTTCATTGTTCCACGTGGGCTTTCTTTGGTTGCGGCAAGCAGGGGTTACTCTCCCTTGCTGTGCACGGGCTTTTCATTGCGGTGGCTTCTCTTGCTGCAGAGCACGGGCTCTAGGCGCTTGAGCTTCAGTGGTTGTGGCACGCTGTCTCAGTAGTTGTGGCTGGTGGGCTCTAGAGCACAGGTTCAGTAGTTGTGGCACACTGGCTTAGCTGCTTGGCGGCATGTGGGATCTTTGCGGACCAGGGATCAAACCGGTGTCCCCTGCATTGGCAGGCGGATTCTTAACCACTGTGCCACCAGGGAAGCCCTAGGTGTTGCCATTTTGCATCTCAATAAGTGAAAGTAAACATGCTAATCTTTTGCATGTTTACATTTCTTGCTAAGGTGCTAGAGATGCAGAAGTAGGTGTCTTGATAAGAAACTTTAGAATTTCTAAACTTTAAAAGGCATGGAATTTACTAACAGGTGAGTAAAATTTCATAAGAGCATCTTTCTCTTTAATATGTGCTAAGAGATAAATTGTATATAGGCACAAACCCTCAGGATTTGAAATGTCACATTTTGAAAAGGCTCCTACAGTATTCCTTGGAAAATAACTTTAAAGGAAAACAGAAACCAATCTGAAGATGCTTCTCTCTCTTTTTTAAACAGTGTCATTTATTCTTTAGCACAGCAATCCCAAAACAGCAATTTATAATACTGTACACTCTAGTCTCAGACTATTCACAGTTAATAACCATTATCTTTTCCTGTTTGATTCACCAGGCATAGATTTTCATGAATTTTCTCTCCTAGTCTTTCAGAAGGTTCCTCCCCTCCCATTCTTTAAATCAGCTTGTTCCTCATAGTTTCCTACCTCTGAAATCTGTCTACTAAACACACCCAATTTCTCAATTTGTGTGTATCGAGTTGCAAGATTTTGTTACTACCTGTGATGATTGTTTAGACAAGCAAAAGATATTCATTCAATCCACCTATAAACTTACAAGAAACTAAACTTTTACCAACTACATTTATTTACCAACCCTGCACTATTTAAATAACGTATTCTTAAGGGCTAAGTTCCTGATATGCCCTTCTCTGCCTGGATTAGAAAGGAAAAAAAAGATGGCTTGAAATATCTTTGATAATTAGAAGTAATAAATGTAAAATAGAGTTGGATAAAAAGAATATACAAAAAAATTTAATGTTATCAAAATGTGTGTATATAGTAGTTTTATATAATAAAGGCATATAGAAGGAAAATAATCAAATCATCTTAGATATATCAGGGAAGTTTAAGAATGAATACTTTGTTGCAAAGAGATATCCATTCATTTAAATATTCTCCCTAATCACCTTCAGGTGAATGGTCCTGTTGTAAGTATCCTGGGTAGCCTATGGAGATACCCAGTAGTAGGCTCTTCTCTCAAAGAATCTGACAATTCAGTTGGAGAGAAAAACAAGTAGAATAAATATTAAATTAAATTAGAAAAATCTATCACAGGTGCATAACTTTTGACCCAGATATGTTATTTCTCAGATTTTGGCCCAAATAAACAATGATGTATAAAACCATATGGGTTTATAGAATAATTTTTAGAATAACTAATCTTGGATAAATGACAAGATAATTTTAAAAGGTGGCCACATGCAATAAAATGGCATGTAGCCACTACAGTGGTATACAAAAGACAATTTAATGACAGACAACTGTTTGTGGTATGTTGGGTGGAAAATCAGGCTAAAAATTAGCAAACCTGATATGATCCCCTTGGTGTGAAAAATATACAAAAGGTCATTTACATAAAACCCACAACTAACATCATATTTAACAGTGTTAATGAAATTAGAAACTAGATGAGGGTGTCTGCACTTTCCACTTCTCTGCAGCATTGTAGTCGAGGTCCTAGCCAAGGCAATTAGATAAGAAAACTAAATAAAAGGATCCAGATGGGAAAGGAAGAAATAAAGCTATTTCTATCTGCCAATGACTTAATCTTGTAAATAGAAAATCCTCTAGGAATCCACTAAAAAACTATTAGAGCTAATCAATGAGTTCAGCAAGGTTGCAAGATATATCAAAATATGAATATTATTTGTATTTCTATACAGTAGCAATGACCAAATCAAAAATGAAGTCAAGAAAATAATTCCATTTAAAATAGAATCAAAAAAAATATTTAGGAATAAATTTAACAAAGGAAGTACAAAACTTACACTCTAAAAACTGCAAAACATCATTGAAAGAAATTAAAGACCTTACTCAAAAGGAAGACATTTGTTTTCATGGACAATAGTTATTGTTACAGTTGCAATACTCCCCAAATCGATCTACAAATTTAATGCAATCCCTATCAAAATACCAACTGAATTCTTTGCAGAAATGGACAAGCTAATCCTCAAATTCATACGGAAATGCAAAGCATGCAGAACAGTCAAAACAATCTTGAAAAAGAAAAACAAGGGATTTCCCTGGTAGCGCAGTGGTTAAGAATCCACCTGCCAATGCAGGGCACACGGGTTTGATCCCTGGTCTGGGAAGATCCCATGGAGCAACTAAGCCCCTGCGGCACAACTACTGAAGCCCGCGCGCTCTAGGGTCCATGTGCTGCAACTACTGAGACTGCGTGCTGTAACTACTGCAGCCCACATCCCTAGAGCCTGTGCTCCACAAGAGAAGTCACTGCAATGAGAAGCCTGTGCACCACAATGAAGAGTAGCCCCTGCTCACCACAACTAGAGAGAGTCCGCATGCAGCAACAAAGACCCAACACAGCCAAAAAGAAAAGAAAAACAAAATTAGAGGACTCACATTTCCCAATTTCAAAACCTATTACAAACATCCATTAATCAAAACAATGTGGTACTGTTGTAAGCACAGACAAATGGAATAGAATCAAGAATCCTGAAATAAACCCTTATATTTATGATCAATTGATTTTTAGTAAGAGTGCCAAGGGTTGGACCATATATACATATATCAATACATCACACTATACACAAAAATTAATGCAAAATGAATCAAAGATCTAAATGTAAAAGCCTAAACTATAAAACTCTTAGAAGAAAAGACAGGAGTAAATCTTCATGCACTTAGATCAGGCAATGGTTTCATAGATATGACACCAAAAGCATCAGCCTCAGCAACAACAAAAATAGATAAATGGGAAATGTGCCATGTTTTGGTTAGTTTTCTGTTTGTTCTCTGTTTTTAATTTCTGTTTCCTTTTTCTTGTGTTCTTATGGGTTTCTGTAACAGTTTTTAGAAACCCATTTTAATTTATCTATAGCATTTTTTAGTTTCTTTGTTCAGATTTGTTAATGGTTGCTCTAGGTATTACATTGCATATACGTAACTTATCACAGTCTACGTGGTATTGTCATTCTACTAGTTTAAGTGATATATAGAAACCTTATCTGGATTTACATCTTTATCCTCCCCGACTTATAACTGTAGTATATATTTCCTCTACATATACTTAGAGCCATATCAGACAGTGTTATAATTTTGTTTCAATCATCAATTTCTGCTTAGAAAACTTCCTTTAGTCTTTCATTTAGGGTAGATTTGATGGCAACAAATTCTCTTAGTTTTCCCTCATTTTAAAATGTCTTGATGTCTCCCTTCATTCTGGAAGTGTTTTCTCTAGGTATGCAATTTGGGGTTGTAAATTCAGATTCCTAGGCCCTGAGCGTTGCATGGGAAGGAGAAACCGCACCTTAAATTTTAAAGGGTCACAGACTTTTCAGTGGTAATCAGTGAATCCCACACCTCTGAAAGCCTAGCTGGCCTTGCATAACACCTGTAAATAAGGACGGAGTCCCAATAATAACCCAGCATGAATGTGTCACTATCTCTGTGGTATCGAAACTTAGGGTCAGATTTAATTTGGTTTGATTTAAAGGGAATAAAGTAATATTATATGCCTTGCACACTTAGCTTTGTAAAATACAATTTAAATCTCTTATGTAGTTTTTATTTTTACCTAATAAAAGAAACAGGAAGCTTTGATCCCAGAACAATTATCCTTATGCCTTCCTTTTATTTTTTTCTAATTTGTACATTTAATTTCTAGATCACTGTAGCCTTCTGTGATAACTGTATGCTCTTGGTTTTAAAAAACACATCTAAAATAAGTCAGATTTTCTTACAGAGCTAGCATTACACACTGTGGAACTACTTTAGCCTGGGCCCCAGTGTTCAAAGGAAATTTATCAAAGGGGACATGGGTTTCAAGTGTGATGTTTCTCTCACCTTGTAGTGGAATGTCATCTGTGACTTTAAAGGTAAAAATTCCTCCTTTTATACTCTCTATTCCCTCTGTGGTCTGGGAAGTGCAGACATTGCCTAGACAATGTGAATCTACTTTTGTAGTTTTACAGACATAGTGGACATTATTGGTTCTACCTGAGATTTCTGGTGTACCGTGTTCTCTTCCCAAGGCTGCATTTTCTACAGTTATTTTCTGAGTCGTCCTGAGACTACCATTCTCTTCTTCTGCTTAAAATCTTTTTAAAGCTATTTTTGGCTCTCATTATTTCTAGTTATTTTCTCAATTATTAATTTTTTAAAAATGTGGGTGCCCCAAAGATACCAGAGTTATAAATATACTCCTGACTATCAGATATTTATCTCAAGGTTAAGTCTGTCTCTGTCTCCCTGATGTCAGAACTATATAACCTCTCCTGCTACATATGGAAATCTCCTTGGGGATGTAGCAATTGTACCTCAGGCTCAATACCTTCAAAACCAGACTCTAACTTTTCCATTAAAATCAGTATCCTCCTATGATCCTCATCTCAGAAAATGGCACCACTGTTTATCTAGCCACGTATCCAAGCTATCTCCTCACCCACTTCTAAATCAAACTGTTATGAAGACTTAAAACCTAAATATCATACAAAATTCTTCTCCCCCTCCATCCCCACTGCTACTTCCTTGGTTTAGCTTCCAACCATTTCTCATCTAAACATACTACTACTGTTACTGCTATTTCTCCTCTCCCTCCTTGTGCTACTACTGCTACTACAGCTACTAATAATAGTGCTAATACTATAGTAATAAGAGCCAACATTTATTGAGCACTTTCTATGATCCAGTGCATAACATGATTTGATTGGCACTCAATAAATACATGTGATTGAATAAGAGAATTCCTGTGGACTGAATTCCTGAAATCAAGAGTTGATTAAAATTAGTTACAATTAATTTCTACTAGCTTGTACACATCAGAAGTCAGCAACTTCTAAAACAATTCTCAAAGTGAGGTCCCAGCATAAGCAACACCTGGATACTTGTTAGAAATGCAAATTATGGAGCCCCATCCCAGACCTAGAGAGTTAGAAACTCTAGGGGTGGTGCCCATCCATGCATTTATTAGCAAGTTCTCCAGGTGGATTTGAAGTACTCTCTAGAGCGCAGGCTCAGTAGTTGTGGCACACAGGCTTAGTTGCTCCACGACATGTGGGATCTTTTTGGACCAGTGCTCGAACCCGTATCCCCTGCATTAGCAGGCAGATTCTCAACCACTGCACCACCAGGGAAGCCCAAAGCAACTGTTCTAAAGCAATGGTTTGAAACTTGGCTGAACATTAGAATCACTTGGTGTGTTTGTGTGTGTGTGTGTGTGTGTGTGTGTGTGTGTGTATTATTGACTGAATATTTGTATCCACCTAAAATTCATATGCTCAAGCCCTAATCTCCAATGTGATGATATTTGAAGGCAGAGTTCTTGGGAGATAATTTGGTTTAGAGGAATTCATGAGGTGGAGCCCGTTCTCATGATGGCATTAGTGTCCTTAGAGGAAGAGACTGAAAGACTAGACCTTTCTCTGTCTCTCCCTCTCTTCTCTTCTCTCCCCCTCTCTCTCCTTCTCTTCCTCCCCCCACCTTCTCCTCTCCCTCTCCATCATCCCCCACCACCAGGTGAGAACACAGAGAGAAGGTGGGCTATCTGCAACCCAGGGAGAAGGTCCTCACTAGAACCCGACCATTCTGGCACCCTTATCTTTGACTTGCAGGCTCCAGAACTGTGAAAAATAAATGTTGCTGTTTAAGCCACCCGGTCTATGGTATTTTGTTATAGCAGGCTAAGCAGACTAGCACGGTGTGTGTGTACATATATGCACAGACCCATACATACATATACATATATATCAATCCTTGGTTTATCCTCAAAGAGCCTAATATAATGGGCATGGCACAAGCACTGCTATTTCCTGGAACTCAGAATGCTTGGGGGTAAGTCTCAGAACTCCCACGTTTGTTCTAAGAAGCAGTTTATGTTCTGAAGCTCACAGATTTTTACTATTCCCCAGAGCAGTGCATTTTCTTCTTCTCTCCCCTTCATCCTTCACTTCCTTATTTTTGGACGCACTGTGTGCTGGGATAAAAAGAACATGGACTTTGAAGCCAGAGACACAGATCTTGTACATATCCCAGCTTTACCACTTAATGGCTTTGTGAGCTGGAGAAAAGTCACTTAGCCTTTCTTAGCCTCTGTCTCTTATCCAGAAAAAGGGGGGTGGGGGTGGATAATGGGATAATACCTACTTTCCAAACAATGTCAAGATTAAATTAAATTAAGATAATGTATGTAAAATTCTAGCATAGCATATAATGCAAAGAAAATGCCAGTTATCTTATAAATAAGCCTTCCTCTTAAAGATCATATTATAAATTTAAAGGCTTCCCCAAATTCCATAATCATAACAAAAAATAAAAGGGATATTTTTGTCATTTCTGACATGTGCATATTTCTTGATAGTTTTTAAATTAAATAATTTAATTTTTAGTTTTTATTAATTAATTTTAATTTTTACTTTTGGCTGCCTTGGGTCTTTGTTGTTGTGTGCGGGCTTTCTGTAGTTGTGGAGGAAGGGGACTACTCTTCGTTGCAATGTGTGGGATTCTCACTGCTGTGGCTTCTCTTGTTGTGGAGCACGGGCTCTAGGCGCACGGGCTACAGTAGTCGCAGCACGCAGGCTCAGTAGCTGTGGCTCACAGGCTTAGTTGCTCCACAGCACGTGGGATCTTCCCAGACCAGGGAATCAAACCTGTGTCCACTGCATTGGCAGGCAGATTCCTAACCACTGCACCACCATGTAAGTCCCTAGAATTACTTTCTGAATTGGAAGCAATATCTCTGATCAACCAATGTAATTCCTGCCTCATAGAGATGAGAAAACTGAATCTAGAGACTATATAAGTGACCCAAGTTCACACAGCTGGTTGGTAATAGAAATGGTACTAGACAACAGACATCTTGAATGTGAGATGGTCTTTTTTCACTAACCCATGTCAGACCTCAGTCCAGTTCTAGTTTCAGGTGGATCACTCCTATGCATGGAGAGGTAGGCATCACTGTGCCGTTCTCCAACAACCTTCTTAGTGCCTCTCATATTTTTTGTGCTATTCTAAATATTTTCTTTCATCATGGTCTTAAAGACTGTCTTTTCAACTCATTACCAGGTTCTCAGAGGTTGCTCTCCAGTTGCTCCCTGACTACTCTCCTCACCTTTTAGCACAGTGTGGAAGCTTATGGTACCCTGTTTACTGTTCTTCTGTACCCCATTGGAGGATATCTTGGTATTTCAGCCTTCCCACTCTGCAATGAAGAGCTGCTTCATTAAGCAACCTAAGTGTCCATCAACAGATGAATGGATAAAGATGTGGCACATATATACAATGGAATATTACTCAGCCAAAAAAAGAGACGAAATTGAGTCATTTGTAGTGAGGTGGACGGACCTAGAGTCTGTCATACAGAGTGAAGTAACTCAGAAAGAGAAAAACAAATACTGTATGCTAACACATATATATGGAATCTAAAAAACAAAAATTGTTCTGAAGAACCTAGGGGCAGAACAGGAATGAAGACGCAGACATAGAGAATGGACTTGAGGGCACGGGGAGGCGGAATGGTAAGTTGGGACGAAGTAAGAGAGGAGCATGGACATATATACACTACCAAACGTAAAATAGCTAGCTAGTGGGAAGCAGCCACATAGCACAGGGAGATCAGCTCTGTGCTTTGTGTCCACCTAGAGGGGTGGGATAGGGAGGGTGGGAGGGAGATGCAAGAGGGAGGGGATATGGGGATATATGTATATGTATAGCTGGTTCCCTTTGTTATAAAGCAAAAACTAACACACCATTGTAAAGAAATTGTACTCCAATAAAGATGTTAAAAAAAATAAAGTTGCTTCATTAGACCAAAATCCTGATAAAAATGGTGATCCTTTCTTCCAGAACAAGCATGCATGCACAAAATAGGCTATATTTCTTGTTAATTTTCATACAAATTTCTATTAGTAGAGAAAAACATGCTTCAGTATGTTTAGATTTACATTTATTTTTGGCACTTCCTTCATAGTAGAATTGTGTACTGTGGAATATCCAGGTCCCAGCAGACAATGTAAATATAAGTTTGTTAGTATTTCTTCCTTTCATCTCCCTCTCTCTCTCCCTCCCTCTCCCTCTCTTCCTCCCTCCCTTCCTTCCTTCCTTCCTTCCATCCTCCCCCAGCTTTTCCTTTTTTAATTTTATTTACCGTGACAGAAAGAATTCCCATCTTCTCTGGTAGACTGAATTACTTCTTTTGTTTGTCTAAACTATGCCCAAGGTATATGCAGCATACCATCAAATTGTTAGACTTGCTTGTTTTTACATCCTCTCTGGCATGTTAGACATTGTTATAGCTGCTAAAGATTTCCAGTGCATTTTATGCAATTATTCCTGTTATTATTTTGTTGTCTTTCTGAAGGGTCCTCTTGAGATCTGAAGACCTTCATCTTCTTCTGTTAATGGTCTTTTGGTTTGCCTTAATGTTGTTTGATCTTTGTTATTACCAATTGTTGCAGAATCATCTCTCCCATCTTCTTCCTTCTTTCCCTCTCTATCTCTCTATTGCTTGCTCTCCCCTTCCTTCTTTGTAATGTTGTGATGAGAGATGAGACACTACCTATAAAATGCTTATAATAGTATCTGGCAGCCAGTAGATATTCAAAAATGTTAGCTTTTACTATTATTTTAGGCAAAATAACCTCCTGTCTTACATCGTAGACAGACATGAGAATTTTTAAGACTACACAAGCTTTGGCAGTGTCTTCCTTATCCTCCTTTCACAATTTAGTCTCCAGTCCTGTGGATAACCAGGATAACCAAGAACCCTACTCCAAGTGACTGGGTTAATGTGCCCTTGGTCAGCACAGATGACTTTATTATTTTCCTCTCTTCTTTTGTCTGCTAGGTAAACATCATTTTTCTAAGGTTTTTGTTTGTTTTTGAAGACTACTCTTCTTAATACATTTTTTTTCCTTGATCTATTTATAATCACACTGCTATCCTTGACTTAATGGTTGACTTTTACCTAACTACAGAGTCATAGGTGATGAGCTCTGGTTGGGGCCGAACCGTTCAGAGAGACCATTGTACGTTTTCTTAAACCAACTTTAGTTTTTCAATACTGCTTGAAGTTCATGAAAATTACGCTTTTTTTGGTCTCTTTCCAGCCACTTATGTGGATGGGAATCTCTCAGTGTGTTAAAGCTTTTGGGTTTACCTATTCATTGACACCTTTTCTGTATGTATTTTTAATTCATGTTACAAAGTTCCTGCATCTTGCTCCTCCCTTCAAGCATGTTTTCACTACTTCCTGGTATATCTAACACTTTTCGTTTTGGTTGTATAACTGTCTCATTTCTAAGCTTTGGGAAACTGATTTTTTACTATACTGTTGTGTGAATGGAGAAGACAACTCAACATTTCATTAGGCTCCTTATCTCTTTCCTTCCAATCTGTTGTATTTTTTCCCCTGGAAAGAAGGGAAGGACTATGCAATTCCAGACTTTTTGCCTTTGATCAGTTACAATTAAATTTACATTTGTGGGGTCTTCCAATTTAGATTTCAGGTCCTTTTGACTTCTTGGGCTGGTGGGGCTTACCTCGCCCTTGGAGCCTCCCCTTGGAATCTGGGCACCATGTCTTCCTCTGCGTATTCAGATTTGTTGTTGAATTAAAGCAACCTACACTTTTTCTTCTCTCAGAGCTGGGCTTCTAGCCGTTGGTATTTAGAGCTATTTCTTTTGTGTTACATGTTTCTATCTGTACTTTTTACATTTTAATTACTCTATCAAGACTTCTTTTGAATATTTTCCCCGTCTCCTTTGATTCCTCTTTCTGCGTTGTCCATTTATCTCAGGCTGAGTTGCTACTATCCCTACAATAGTTCTTCCTTTCATTTATTCAATGAATGCCTTGAATAAATGAATGCCTACTATATGCTAGGCACTGACCAAGGACTTGGAGATACAAGGGCAAACATGGCAGACAGGATCTCTGCTCTTATGGAGAGTTCATTTTAGTGTGGAAGACATATAAATGAATAATGTGATTTCAAATAATGACATACGCTGTAACAAAAATAAGGTAGCATAATGAAGTAGAGAGCTAGGTTTAGTTGAATATGTAAGCTATTCTTTTTAATAGGATGATTAAGGCCTCTCTAGAAGGTGACTCTGAGCTGAGAAGGGAATGACATAACAACTGGGGAAAGAGCATTCTACGTAGCGGGAACAATAAGAATGAAGGCACTGAGGTGAGAAAGGACTGTTCAAGGAACATAAAGAAGGCTACTGTGGCCGTAGTGTAAAGAGGGTAAGGTGGACAGGAGCTGAGGTTGGAGAAGTGGACAGGGGTCAGGGCACACCGGATGCTGTTGTCCATCTTACTGGAGGCCCCTATAGAGTTGCTTATAGAAGACAACTTATAGAAGTCTTGGTACTGATTTTGGAGTTTATTCTAAGGAAGCCACCAGATGATTTTAAGCCAGGGAATGAGAAGATCACTTTGGCTAGCGTGTTGAGAATAAACTGTGAGGGGAAAGAGGAGAAGCAGGGGGATCAGTTGGAGGCTACTCTTTTTAGTTAGAAAGGTATTTTGATTTGTTAAATCCAAGTGACACAGACTGACTTACACAAGGACATGTTTCATTTCATATATAAGAAGTCCAGTTGCAGGGTGAACTCCAGGGTTGGTTGTTTCAGAAACTCCATGATGTCATCAAGGAGACCCCTCTGCCATCCCTGGATTTTGTTTCATTCTCATGTTAACCACAAAATAGCTGTTATGCCTCTGAGAGTTATGCTCCCAAATCACCAAGACCAGAGGTAGGAGAGAAATTAGTATATCATGCGGCAATCTCTTAGCAAGTGTCCTCTCTTCTAAATTTGCCCCATACCTCTTTGGTTACTCCTGAACCTTTCACTGACAGAAGTTATGGAATTATTAGTATTTACTTGGGCTAATACTTTGGGGTTGGAATGGATAATAGGGAGTCAGCCTCTGCTGCTCTAGTCCAGAGAGAAGTAAATAATGAATGGCTAGCCAACTGTGTGTATATAGCAGGACCTCAAATAAAAGTAAACCAAAATCAAACAAACAAAGCAACCCTCCTACTTTGGACCCTTCAGAAAAAAACAATATTCCCCTGACATTTCTCTTTCCAAATTGTGCTGTCCTCCTTGTAACATACAAGAAGATATTCAACTAACTTTTCAAGTTTGCTTATAAAGAGAGTGAATATGTGAATGTCTCTTATATGACAGGCAATACTCGGGGAAGTTTACAAATGAGAACTGTGTTAGACTTTACAAACATCTTATGAAGTAAGTATTTCTAAATCCATTTTGCAGAACAAAAAGCTGGGCCTAATTAAATTGATGAAGGTCACACAGCAATTTTTACCATTCTCCAAAGTCCACGTACATTCTTCTACAATTTTAAGAATAAAATAAAAGAATATGTATGGCTATAGTTGAATCTGAATGCTCGAGCCTTTTTTCAGGATTCTGCATAGATAGCTTGCCTAGATCTTGATAGCTGGATCTCATTTTTAGCTTCCAAGGGCTCACAGGCAATATGAAAAGCAATAATCTTCAAATTTGAACTAATAAAGGTCAGAAGTGATATATATCACCCAGAAGCAGACTCCAGAGTCATATCTCTTTCTGTTTGGCAACTCACCTGTTATAAAGGTAGTGCCTAATTATTTTAAAAAATCCTTAGGTGGGAGGGTTTCCTTGTGGATGTTGAGATGCTAATCTTTTATGTAGTGGGTATTATGAAAGCAAAGTCGACAAAAATACAGACTCTTTCCACCTGAAGGCAAGTTATTTATTCCACTCAGTTTGGGGTTTTCTCTTTGTGTTTTTAACCTTTGCCTCAGCGTATACTCTGCACAGATACTGACCAAATCATAGCTGCTGGGATGTGAAATTAGATGATTTAAAGATTCACTTCTGATTCCCAGGCTATGCTTCAGGACATACTGTGATGTGCTTTAGGGCATGAAATGATCTTAAGCTGAGGTTAAGGGGGAAAGAGATCTCTGCAGTAACAATGAATATTGCACAGTGGTAAGGTGGTTAGAAAATAATGTTCTTAAATTTTTTCTGAACAGCTAGCTATACTTGTCATAAAATCAAGTTATAAGGCAGGAAACTAAACTGTATCAACTGTTGGCTTATTATATATTGGAAACTCCTTAAGTTATTCAATATGTTGTAAATTGTTCTCATCAGTTCAAAGATGAAATTCACTTTGTTTTTTTCTAAACTAGCTTTGGACCAATGTGTAGAGCTAAAGATAAATATAAAACTTCTGGGAGAGTTTTGATACACCCAGATTTCAATTTGTCCATGGTAATGAGGGAAAAAGGAGATGGTAGCTCCTGAATGTCCAGTTCTAAAGAATGGAGTATTGGTGTAGAAAACAAGATAATTCTTCCAGGGCTTTGATTGATCTGTCATTTGCATAATCAGGAGTAAAGGACAATCTTAGAGTATAGTCTCCCAAATAACTTTTATCTGTGTTACCAGAAAACAATGAAACATTGACTCAATGCTTCCTGAACGTGTTCCTTTCTACCCTCTGGCAGAGCTTCTAATAAGTGAACTGATCAGAAAACAGTGGAGGAAAGTAGGCAGAAAGAGAAACAAGGAATCTGGGTTAATTTCCAAACTGAATAATCAGCTTCCTACTAAAAAAGAGAATTGGCAAGGCTGTATGGAAGGTTCCATGATTCCTTCATTCCCATTGTGGCAGCAGTATGTGAGCTGGCAAGAGAGACCTGCAAATACTATGGATAAACCTAATCATTTCTCAAAGGCTCCCATTTAACTCACTATAATTTAAGATTACACAGCCCTACTTGCCCTGCATACATCCTCTTCTGTGTTGAGTCTACAACTTTGCTTGAGAACCGAGCAATCATTGCCCTGAATGGTGTGTTAACATGGAGTGCTTTGTAGTTGGTGATACACTTGGGAATTTGCAAGCTTGGCCCGGGAAAAAAAATTCTGTCCTCCCTCTCTGAATCTTGGAAAAACTTGGCCACTATCCCAGTGGCCCATATCCCCTGATTCCCTACTCCAGCCATCTTTTTATGATTAAAAAAAAAAAATCCTGCTCCAGGTTGGTGTAGAATAAAGATCTGGGTGGGGCTAATGGGCTTCTGTCCCACACAGCCTAGCTACTGCTCAACAGAGCAGAAATTACTGAAATCCTTAGAAAGCCTGCATTGCTCTATTAATACACTGAGTTTACATATAAGGGAACAGAACTCAGAGCATTTAAATGACTTACCCAACTTCACACAGTTAGTACTGGAGTCAGAATTCAGACACACACGCTGGTCTGATGCTGAAGACCATACTCTTTCCGCTACACCATGCTATCTCCCAGATGTATATAAAGGGAAAAATGTAAACACGAAGAGGTAATGTGGAAAGTTTTCTCTAAAAGGTATGTGGCATGTAATAAGCATTTAATAAATATTTCTTGAAGAACTGTATTAACAATTGATTTTTGTTTTTTTTTCCTTTATACTTGCTAAATTAAAAAAATGAATATTCACTACTTTTACAATTACTAAAAAGAAGGAAATGAAAGAAAGAAGAGTTGCCCTTTTCCACAGATGCAGAAAGTAGTTCCAGAAATTAAAAATGCCTTTAAAGAAATTTTGGATGAGAAATATTCTTTAGAGGTCAAATCATCACTATTAGCACAGGGTCATTTATTGTTGGTTTAATGGATTCAATTCTTAGAATGGTCAATGTCACACAGTGACCTTGTGGTTCTCTTTCCCTTGGTCTCTCCATCTGTGAGCAGATTTTAATCCCTGTCACCTACCCAGGAGAATGAGATGTTCTAGTGAGTACAGAAATATAAAGTACTCTCCAAAGTTTGGATGAAAGGCCTTGGGATTAGAGAAAAGTGTTAAGTTGCAAGCCAGTACACATTCAACAATTACTTGATTTATAGTCCATAAGGATTTAGACAGATCATGGAGAAGTACAGAAGGGAAAGGAATGACTGCCAATGTGCATCCACAGACCTTGATATTTCATAATTGCATAAGAAGAATTACACTCTGTGAAAAGTCAGCCTTTGTCTTCCTAATGTAGATGGAGAGCCACATCTAATCTTTGGATCTCAAGCATAAAGTAAGAGAGATACACATAGATTCTTGAAATTTGGAAAACAGAATTTTGGAAGGGAAATCTCCTCTCCCCATGATCTCTAAATTTAGAGATGTGTCATCATGGAAAATACTGGGAACAGAAGCTTAGCTTAACAAATCACACAAATGACTTAGGGCAAAAAGGCTCAACTCTATGCAATGCTATCAGTTGCATGAAAGATTTGTCCTGTTGTCTAGAGCAGCACTGTTCCACAGAACTTTCTTTGATGTGGGAAATGTTCTCTTCTGAACCATCCAAAACAAAAGCCACTGGCTGTGAATGAGCAATTAAACTGTGGCTGGTGTGACTGAGGAACTAAAATATCAATCTTACTTAATTTTAATTGATTTGTATATAAAGTTAAATAGCCACATAGTGCTAGTGGCCCAGGTCTAGAGACAAATTAATATACCAGAAGTTTCGATTTCATCGCTTCTGGCTTAAGTAGGATTAATTCCAATAGCTATGCTGGCTTGTCAAACTCAGTTGGGTCAGAAGAGCCCTCTCAGAAATTAGACTTCAATGGGAGAAAATTCTCTCTCCATTATTCCATGACTCTAGAAGTTCTTAAACCAGGGCATCCTCTCACAGTAAGGAACACAAAGGCCCCTTCAAGCAATTGTTGGCTTCTTTATTGAGTGGCTACTTCTCTGTAGATAACGCTGAGAGACAGACTGACATAGGACTTCTCAAGAATATTTATTCCATGTGAATCATTCTGTATCCATTAGTATTCATACACACATTCATTCATTCAAAAAATATCAAGTGTCTATCATGGGCCAGATGCTGTTCTCGCAAAGATAATTTTCCACTGTTACCATATTGATGTGTTGCCTCTACCTCATACGCACGTGTTGGGGCAGCATGGCATGGAGGAAGGAGCTTTGGAATCAGAACAACCTGAAATAGCACTATTTCCTAGAACAGAGTTTGGCAAAATTTTTTTTGTAAAGAGCCACATAATAAATGTTTTAGGCTCTGTGAAACACAAAATTTCTTTCACATCTATTCAACTCTACAGTTATGTCAAATAAACCATGAACAATACATAACCATATGAGCTTGGCTGTGTTCCAATAAAACTTTATTTATGGCACTGGAATTTGAATTTCATGTATTTCCTGTATAACAAAATATTATTTTTCTTTAGATTTTTTCAATCATTAAAAAAGGTAAAAATTGGGCTTCCCTGGTGGTCCAGTGGTTGAGAGTCCGCCTGCCGATGCAGGGGACACGGGTTCGTGCCCCGGTCCGGGAAGATCCCACATGCCGCGGAGCAGCTGGGCCCGTGAGCCATGCCCGCGGAGCCTGCACGTTCGGAGCCTGTGCTCCGCAACGGGAGAGGCCACAACAGGGAGAGGCCCGTGTACCGCAAAAAAAAAAAGGTAATTATTTCTTAGTTCATGGGCTGTACAAAGACAGGTGGCAAAATATGTTTAGCTCATAGTTTGCTATCATAGTTTGCTGACCCCTGGTTTAGAATATAATAAATGAGAAAGTGTCTATGATATAATGCAACTAAAAACGCTTTATGAACATTTTAGTGTTTCTTGAATATTCTATCCTGTGACTGTGTATGTAGAGTGTGTGTGTTGATTTTCTTTATTTTTGGATTTTTAGGATTTTTCTAAGTTTCAGTCATTAAAATTAAGATGAACATTTGTTCATAATGACTTTTATTGTGGATTATTATGCAAGTTGGAAGGTGTAAATATTTTAAGATTTTTATTATGTTATTGCCAGCTCACTTTCAAACAGTTTGTACAAGCTATGTTCTGCAATAGCCCTCAGTAGTCTTTTTCAAATTTCATAAGATTTAGCCTTTCTGCAGGTAGCTCTGCAGCTTCATTACCTAGATTCTTAATTCTGTATTTTAGAAGGTCCTTCAAAACTACTCTAAAGACAAGTAGACTGAAATATCCTAGCTAAAATTTTCCCAAACAACTGAAAAATGGGTAAATATTTATTAAATTAAAAAAACTCCTACTAGGGGGCTTCCCTGGTGGCGCAGTGGTTGAGAGTCTGCCTGCCGATGCAGGGGACGCGGGTTCGTGCCCCAGTACGGGAAGATCCCACATGCCACGGAGTGGCTGGGCCCGTGAGCCATGGCCGCTGAGCCTGCGCTCCGCAACGGGAGAGGCCACAACAGTGAGAGGCCTGCGTACCACACACACACAAAAAACTCCTACTAGGAATCTGGGTTACTGGCTGGGTTAGAAAGATTTAACAGTGTATTAAGGGTCAGAGAATGTGACTTTGCTAACTTTGAAGATGGGTAAGAAAGTAATATACATACCGTAAAAGTCATCTGTTTAAAGTGAAAAATTCAGGGAATTCCCTGGCGGTCCAGTGGTTAGGACTTGGCACTTTCACTGCCGTGACCCGGGTCCAATCCCTGCTGGGGAAACTAAGATCCCGCAAGCTGTGCAGCACAGCCAAAACAACAACAACAACAAAAAAAAAAGTGAAAAATTCAGTGGTTTTTAACATGATTACATATGCTGTAATTGTGTCCCTATAGATTTGCCTGTTCTGAACTTTTAATATAACAGTCATACAATATGTAGTCTTTTGTGACTATGATGAGACTTTATGTGACTTAATCTAATGTTCTTGAGGGTTATCCATGTTGTAGCATGTATTAATACTTCATTCCTATTTATTGCTGAATAGTATTCCACTGTATGGACGTACCACATTTGTTTATCCATTCATCAGTCAATGAGCATTTGGGTTATTTCTACTTTGGGGTAATTATGAATGATGCTATTAATATCCATGTGCAAGTTTTTGTGTGGACATAGGTTTTCTGTTCTCTTGGATATAACTAGGAGTGGAATTTCTGGATCATATGGTAACTCTATGTTTAACATTTTAGGAGCTACCAGATGGTTTTTCAAAGTGGCTGCACTGTTTTATATTTCTACCAGCAATGTATGAGGGCTTCAATTTTTCCATATTGTCACCATCACTTGTTGTCTGTCTTTTTAAATTTTATTCATCCTAGGGGATGTGTAGTATCATATCATGATTTTTATTTGTGTTTCCCTTATGACTAATGATGTTCAGCATCTTTTCATGTGCTTATCAGCTATTTGAGTAGTTTATTTGGAAAGCTAGTCAGATTCTTAGCCTACGTTTAAAATGGGTTATTTACTTTTGATTGTTGAGTTGTAAGAGATTGTCTTTATATTTTCTAGATGAAAGTCCCTTGTAATATATATGATTTGCAAGTACTTTCCCCCATTCTGTGGGTTGTCTTTTTTACTTTCTTGATAGTGTCCTTTGAGAGTGTGAGTTGTTTGTGAAGTCCAATTTTCCTTTTGCTGCTTGTGCTTTTAGAGTAATATCTAATAAATCATTGCTAAGCCAGGTCACAGACATGTATTCCTTTGTTTTCTTCTAAGAGTTTTATAGTTTTTAAAACCTATTTTAGGTTTTTTATTACATTTAGGTCTCTGATCCACTTTGAACTAACTTTTACACATGATGTGAGGTAGGTGTTCAACTTCATTATTTTGCATGCAAACATCCAGTTGTCCCAGAACCATTTGTCAGAAAGACTATTCTTCTATTGCATTGTTTTGGCACCTTTGCTGAAAATCAATTGACCATAGATGTTAAGGTTTTATTTATGAATTCTTAATTAGAATTAATATATTTCATTGATTTGTCTCTCCTTGTGCCAGTACCACCCTGTCTTGATTACCGTAGCTTTCTAATGTTTTGAAATTGGGAAGCCTGAGTCTTCCAACTTTTTGTTTTTCTTTCTCAAGAATGTTTTGACTATTCTGTCTCCACATTTTCATACAAATTTTAGTATCAGCTTGTCAATTTCTGCAAAGAAGCCAGCCAGGATATTGATAGGATTTCCAGGGAACTTGTAGATCATTTTGGGGCAAATCTTAACAAAATTAAATCTTCTGATCTATGAGTATGGGATGTCTTTCTGTTTATTTGGATCTTCTTTAACTTCTTTCAACAATGTTTTGTAGTTTACAATGTGCAAGTCTTGCACTTTTTTGGTTAAGTTTATTTCTACGTGTTTTAAAATGCACCCACTGTTGCAGCATAAAAAGCCAAAAGAGGGAAATGCAGAATGGTCTGACTCCTTCACCTAAACTCACCAATAAGGCAATTCATTTCTTCTCTGACAAGAAAAGATGGAAGTGGGAAGAGGAAGGATAGAAAGAGAACTGGAAGTGTTATTTCTTTTGTTATTTTTTTAAAAATAAATGTATTTATTTTTGGCTGTGTTGGGTCTTCATTGCTGTGTGCTGGCTTTCTCTAGTTGAGGTGAGCGGGGACTACACTTTGCTGCAGTGTGCGGGCTTATTGTGGTGGCTTCTCTTGTTGCGGAGCACGGGCTCTAGGCACACAGGCTTCAGTAGTTGCAGCATGCAGGCTCAGTAGTTGTGGCGCACGGGCTTAGTTGCTCCACGACATGTGGGATCTTCCCAAACCAGGGCTTGAACCCGTGTCCCCTGCATTGGCAGGCGGATTCTTAGCCACTGTGCCACCAGGGAAGTCCCTGGAAGTGTTGTTTCAACACAATTCTTTCCTAGGACCAAAAAGTTCCTTTCAGGCAACATGACAGAGGAAAATAGGGATTCTCTCTATTAGAGAACTTGGTGATTGACTAGATATGACAGTTAAGGAGAAGAAAGTATCAAGAATAATTCCACAGTTTCTTGTGTGAGCAACTGGATACATAGTAATACTAGTAGATGGGGGAAGATTCAGAAGAGCCATTTCTGAGAGAATATATTGAGATTGGTTTGGACAGGTTAGCTTTAAGATGTCTCTGAAATGTGTGAACAAGGATGAATATATAGCTAAGTGTATAGATATGGACCTCATAGAAGGCTAGCAACAAAGTTAATTTGGCCTAATTAGCATATTAATGGTAAATTAAAATGTGCAGAGCAGTTGGAGTCATCTAGGGAGAATTTATAGTTTTACATGAGAATAGAGCCTAGAACTAAGTTTTGGGAAATTCCATCATTTACTGGAGAGGTAGGGCACGATGAGTTGGGGAAGTCAAGAAAAAGAGATATCAACTACAGGAGGAAACAGGAGATTGCTGTGTCCTGAAACCAAGAGTAGAGAATGTTTAAACAGGAAGGAGTGTGTAAAATACCACAGAGACATCAGGTAGACACAGCTAGACCATTTTTTTTTTTTTTTTTTTTTTTTTTTTTTTTTTTTTGTGGTACGCAGGCCTCTCAACTGTTGTGGCCTCTCCCGTTGCAGAGCACAGGCCCTGGATGCACAGGCTCAGTGGCCATGGCTCACAGGCCCAGCCGCTCCGCGGCATGTGGGATCGTCCTGGACCAGGGCACGAACCGAACCCATATCCCCTGCATCAGCAGGTGGACTCTCAACCACTGCACCACCAGGGAAGCCCTAGACCAATTAAATTTGATGACATCAAGGTCTTTGGTGACCTTGGCAAGAACTGTTTCAGGGGATTTGTGGTAGGATGGAGGACAAGATTCTAGGGAGCTAATATAATAGAGAAAGGGGCTAAAATAGACTTAGTGACTGTGAATAAAAACATAGAGAGAGGTAGCTGGTGGGGGAAATACAGCTGAAAAAAGGTTTTATTCTTCAGAGAAGAGAAACTTGAGAATGTTTAAATGTTGATGGCAAAGAGGCCACAGAGAGTAAATCAAATATACCTCAATAAAAATATATAAATAAAAGGGAAAAAAGAACAATTAAGATGGTAAAAATGTATACACTAGGTTTCAAAGACGATATAAAAAAGAATGTAAAATATAACATTACTCATTTGTTGTATTGACTATATGTTGAAATAATATTTTAGATATATTAGAGTCAATAAAATATTTAAAAAAGAGGCCACAGAGAAAAGAAGGATGAAGATGAGTTAATCCTATCCTAATCCATAGGATTAGGTTCTTAAGAAGGCAGGACTATTAGAGGATCCATAGTACAGGCAGAGGGGTTATCCTCTTAAATAAAGAGAGCATTCATTCCTCATTGTGGAAGGATGCAAGATACATTGATGCACATACCTTTTAGGTTTGCTGTTGGTGAAGGTTTGCTGTTTGCTGTAGTGCTTGTTTCCTTGCTGGAAAGGAATAGGTAAGTGGGGGAGGCTGGGTATTTAAGGAGAGTTGAGATTATGACAAATGGAAGAGTGGGTCAACAAAAGAGATATCACAGTCCTGCTGGATGGTATGGAGGGCTCAATGTTTGTGTGTGCAGGAGGGGCTATTTTTGAGGGAGACATGGACATGTGATGTGATGGAACCGAAATGCAGATGACTGGAGCAATAAACCTAAACTGAAGAGGTGGTGGGTTTAGGCTAAGATTGCTTCCAACTCTTTCTTGTTTCCAAGCAGTGGCTGAAATTAGAGAAGGACTGGGTGGCTATGAGTGACAATAGCCAAATGCCTGTCGTTATTTTCCCACAATACTAGACAGTGTTTCCAGTTCTGTTCTATTATAAAGAGAGAGCCAAAGCCGGCTTTGTAGAACAAGGATTCCTACCTTGGTTTCCTCCTCCAGCTGCCTGGTGCTAACAGCTTGGAGTATTTTATTACAGTCATACGACTGGTACCCACAATTCAGAGTAAGAGCCCAGACAAGAATTTGTGCCATCCAATTAGAAAAGGTCATTGTACTAATCCTGAGCTGGAATGGGGGTAGAGGGAGATGTAACTGGCAAGGCTCATTTTGTCATGTGGCATGCAAGCGCATGTGGCAAGCTGATGGTCTCTGCCTTACCTAAGGTAAGGGCCCATAACCCTTGGCTGTGATCCTGTGTATGAGGAAGGAAACACTTACACTAACAATTACCATGAGGTTGTATTCAAGAGCAAGCCCACAAGCTTTCCCTAGCCATAAACAATCCCAGAATGCCATGGCAGCCTTGGTATATTATCCTCCTCATCTCCTGGTGAGACTTTGTGTCTGTGCCTTGGCGACCTCACACTTACTCTGTGAATCATGTTGCAGCAGCAACATTTATCACATTATGTGCTGAGAAAAGTAAAAGAAATGGGAGCTGGCTGAAATGAACAAAGTAAAGCAGGGATTGTTGATTAAGGAGTCAAACTGCTAACTCTCAGATAATACCCATGTGGTAAAGATAATTGTCACAGGGTCAAAATATTAGTGGTGTTTCTCTCTGAATGTGTTTAAAAAAGAAATTAGTTGTCTCAAAGTGTTGCAAGGAAACATGACTAGTGACAGAGTATAAATCAACACTTTTCATGGAAGACTATAATGCATTTTAATTAATATTAATCTCCCATGCATCTTACATGTCCAGTGTCTAGAAGTGACACAATCTCATTTTTGATTAGGAGGTTTGGAAACATTTTACTTTCAAATAATTGGCTCAAGGTAATAATGAAAGTATTACTGTTGGTCATGGTAATAATAATGATAATAAAATTATTATAGCTACGATTTATAACTCACTTGGTACCAGACACTCTGCTAAGCATTTTGCAAGTGTTATGTCATTTAAGCCATACAACACCCTCATGAGCTGGTACTGTTATTTTATGGTATTTATTTTACACAAGTCTATTTAACCAGCAAGGAAGCTAGGCACTACTAAAATGTCAGAGTTGGAATACACCCGGGTGTATCTGTCTCTAGACTCCATGCTCTGCTGTATTCTGCCATTTCCTCTGTTACCCTACTATCTCCGTGCCTCAGTTTCCTCTGTATAAAATAACTAATTGCATCAGTCTCACTGGGATTTAAGGATTAAATGAGACAATACATGTAAAACTCTGATAATAATACAAGTACATAGAATATACTCAAGTAAATGCTACTTGCATGGCTGCACTAGAGTAAATGATGTATCCATTAGAAGTCTTACTGGGTGTGTTGTCTCTCCTGATAATCAATCAACTTGCTCTTTGAACTGCTTTTCTTGCAGTAGCTTGAACAGGGCTCACCTAACCATAAACTCTTTCTTGGGATCAAAAGCTAACAATAAACTGTAGCCCTGTGCTACAGTTTAAAGAAACAGAATAAAGTAAAGCCTAAGGAGCCCATAGGGAAACCATATTCCTAGCTACAAACATGTAACAATATACTGTATTCAGCTAAACAAAATCTGTTTAAAGGAGAGATGGTGTTCAGCAACAGGCGCTTTGAGAAGAATTTGGTTCCTTAAAACTACAGCTTTCTAAAATGTGGGAGCAAAATCAGGGCCAACATAAGAAAATTTGTGAAGGTCCATTGGTGTGAGGATTTCTAGAACGTGAGGTCATCCACTTGGTCTTCACTTTCCCATGTTTTCAGGAAGCTGCCATTTTAAGTCTCACTTGGGAATAAGACTCAGCAACAAAAAGGAAGGACCTATTGATCCAAGCTACTGTGTGAATGAGTTTTAAAATAATTATGCCCAGGGCTTCCCTGGCGGCACACTGGTTGAGAGTCCGCCTGCCGATGCAGGGGACACGGGTTCGTGCCCTGGACTGGGAGGATCCCACATGCCGCGGAGTGGCTGAGTCCGTGAGCCATGGCCGCTGAGCCTGCGCGTCCGGAGCCTGTGCTCCGCAACGGGAGAGGCAACAACAGTGAGAGGCCCGCGTACCGCAAAAAATAATAATAATAATTATTATTATGCCCAGTGAAAGAAACAAGACAAAAAGAGGACATTCTGGGCTTCCCTGGTGGCGCAGTGGTTGAGAGTCCGCCTGCCGATGCAGGGGACACGGGTTCGTGCCCCGGTCCGGGAAGATCCCACATGCCACAGAGTGGCTGGGCCCGTGAGCCATGGCCACTGAGCCTGTGCGTCTGGAGCCTGTGCTCCGCAACGGGGGAGGTCACAGCATAGAGAGGCCCGCATACCGCAAAAAAAAAGAGGACAATCTGTATGATTTCATTTATATAAAATTCTAAAAAAAGAAACAATAGTGACACAAAGTAGATCACTGGTTGCCTGGAAATGGGCAGGGATGTGGAGGGAAGCATTGCAAAGGAACATACAGAAACTTTTGAAGGGTGATGATTTCACAGGTGTATACATATGACAAAACATATCCAACTGTACACTTAAAACATGTGCAGTTTATTGTACTTCAATTATACCTCAATAAAGCTATTTTAAAACTTTCACAGGATACTTTAGGAAATGCTTTTTATAAATTGTAACTTTTATAATATTTTCTTTCAAAGATATTGTCAATTCTTACTCTTATTCGTTAAGACAATTTTGGGTTTTCTTATAAACTTGAACTTCTTTACTGAAGTCAGAATTAGCTTTCAGGTTTTACTTATTCACTTATACATGCATGGTTGCACCCCTACCCTCCGACACAGATACCCATACACACAAACCTGCTAAGATTTTGATGAACTGCACTGAACTATACATTAATTTTGGAATAAAAGACATTTTTATGATATTGTTATGAACCACGAATATGGTATATCTCCATTTATGCAGGTCTTCTTTAATGTCTTTCAAGAGTTTTACAATTTTCTTTATATAGGTCTTGTACATTTCTAAGTATCTATGATTTTACTACTATTGAAATGATATTTTTAAAATAAATTTTCTGTTGAAAGTTTATAAAAATACAAATGATTTTTAAATGATTTTTAATCGTTACCTTTTATTAATTATTTAGATTTTTCTGATTTTGTTGATTCTTTTAGGTTATTTTATGTAGACAGTGATGGCATCTGCAAATATCAAGAATTATTTATACTTCCTTTCTGATTCTCAAAACCTTTATTTCTTTCTCTTGCCTTATTGCTTTGGCTAGGTTCTCCAATACAGGCATGAATATAAATGGTAATAGATTATTTTTTCTTACCCCATTTCTAATCTTAAAGGAAATGATTTTAATATTTCATCATTAAATAGGAGTTTACTTTGTTTTAAACCACTGATTCAATTTTTAAAAGAGTTATAGGACTATTTTCTGTTCCTTCATTAGTCAATTTTACTAAGTTACATTTTCCCAGAATTTGTTTTCAAATCCATTACCATAAAGTTGGTCATGATATTCCTTTACATCTTTAGTTGTGATTTCTGTTTTATTCCTCATTTTGCCTGTGAAAGCATTATCTTTTTTTCCTGATAAACCTTGTCACTGTTTTGTCAATTTTATGTTTATAAGAACTTTTAACTTATTTAAAGGCTTATAAGTTTATAAGAATTTTATAAGAAACAACTTTTAAATTTGCAGATTATTTCTCTTTTATGTATGTCCCAAATCTGTACTAATATTTTTTACCTTCTCTCCTATTACTGTGAACAGACTATCTGTGCTCAAAGCTAAGTCTAACCCCTTCATTTGTGCATTAAATTTCATTCCCTTCTCCTACTTAAAAACACTGGTCTGACAATTCTCATTTCTTTCCCTGCATCATCATATTCCCCCCCTTATTATTGTAACATTTCCATCAACATAAAATATACTATTATTTCTTCAACTTACAACAACAACATCAATGTTCTCCTGACCTCATTACTTCCAGATGCTGCCCTATTTCTCTTTTTCTCTACAGCAAAACTCCTTTAAAAAGTTGTCTGTACTTGCTGTTTCCAATGTATCCTCTCATTTTTTTTCTTGAACCCACTCTACTCAGGCCTCTGCACCAGCCACTGCTATGAAACTCCTTTTCTCCAGGTCATCAGTATTGCTAAAATCCAGGTGCAATCTCTTGGTCCTTTTCTTATTTGCCTGATTAGTAGCATTTGACACAGTTGCTTATTCTCTTTTCTTCCCTTGGCTTCCGGCACACCACACCACACTCGCCTGCTATCCCTAATCTATTTCTTGCTACTGCCTCTCAATCTCTTTTGCTGGTTCCTTCTCATATTATCAACATCTAAAATTTGAAGTAGCTCTTGGCTTAATCCTTGGACTTCATTTCTCTATCTACACCACTGTTTGGTGATGTCATCCTGTATCATGGCTCCTAAATATTCATCTATATTCTAATGACTCCAAAATTATATCTCCATCTCACGTGTTTCTCCAGCACACCACTGTTAACTCCATTTGCTGCATGACCACCATAAACCCCCAATAATGACTGGCAGGCCAAGTGGCATTTAGGGTTCCTAGAAGTCAGAACCAGTTCAAAGCCAGTGCCTCATAGTTCCCAAAAGATCTGGGTACTTCTTTTTCCCATAGCATGTTCATACTAATAAATGCCTACAGTTTCCTTTGGAAAAGGCTTGAAGGAAGATTCATAGTATATAGGTATGGCAGGGTAGCAGGCTCTACCTTCAAATGAACTTAACCTCTCCCCTTCAATCAAGGGGTTCTAGGCTTATATATAGAAACTGGGTGAGAGGTTATGACACTGCATTGTGTCAGTCCACACCTAGTTTCTCTCAGACATTTGAATTGTTTCTATTTTATAGATCAAGTAACATTTTAGTGACCCGTCTATACATTTTTATCCCTAGAGACACTGTAAACAATTTTCCACTGCCAAAGATATTTGCAACTCAAAACATACTGATTACCAGTTTATTCCTTCCGCCCATTATGGTAAACACATCCACATTGTCAGTTAAGCACTGATACTTGGCTAAGTGTCAGTTAAGCCTCTGCAAATGCAGTTTCCTACTGAAAATCAGAGAGCACATTTCAATGGCAGTATCACCCTCTTTTGTACTTATAAATAACAGCAACCAGAGAGCTTTCCCAAGATTCAGGTTCTCCCCTCACCAATGTAAATGGGGTGTCCTTGGAGCCTTCTCAGTGAATGCAGTGTGGGTTAAAGGTAACGGAGGGGTGGGACTGTAGGTCACAGGTGATAAATGTCTCTAACATTCTTTTCTCCCCAAGCCTTTTGGATCTGCTTTTCTACATTTTCCCAGGGGTGTTTTGGCATCTCAATCTCATTAAATGCAGGCTATCAAAGAGTCAGATGTCACTCATTCAAAATAAACTATTAGAACCACCTCCAATGAACACATTCAATCCAGAAACACTCATAAAACCATCAACATCGATAAGCTTGGTTCTTTCTGGAATTCTGTTCCTTCCTCCTTGGGCAAACACCCTTAGAATCCATTCACAATATTCCTCATTTTCTCTCTGTAAATGTTCCAATGCACACAGACTCTATCCTTCACCACAGTCCTTGTTACCTTCCTTGCCACAGTGCTGAAGGACAGTAACCCTTTGGTTTTCTAAGAACCTGCTTCAGTCAGCATTTTACCATCAATCACAAGTGAGGCTTTGATTGATCGCATGTCAGTTCATGTCATAGATCACT
This sequence comes from Neophocaena asiaeorientalis asiaeorientalis, assembly GCF_003031525.2. Classification (NCBI taxonomy): domain Eukaryota; kingdom Metazoa; phylum Chordata; class Mammalia; order Artiodactyla; family Phocoenidae; genus Neophocaena; species Neophocaena asiaeorientalis. The sequence goes on along the minus strand of NW_020185338.1, from coordinate 11,054,379 downwards.
AACAATGCATTTTCCATGAACAAGTAGCTCAACACTCAATGCAAGCCCACAAAATGACCAAATTAACCCTAAAGTACTATGTTTGATGGTATGTTTCATAGGACTACTCCTAGTGCCAAAATCTTTATCAGTCGGGATCCCTTCAAAAGCAAAGCATATCAATGTTTTGAAATGAATTGACTTAACGGAATGAATTACTAATTATGTCTAAAGTTGTATTTTATGTAACAGAGAAACAAAAAGAGCGAGCACTAGAGAGAGAGGGAGAAAACATGAAGGTGTCATAGAGGCAGCAACTGAAGGAAGCAGTTACCACTCTTAGGGCTGGGGGTGGGAGACAAGGGGGAGAGTTTGGAATTTTTAAACCCTAGAAGCTGGAAGGAGGGCCTGTGGTGCTGGAAGTCAGACTTCCAATGACAACGTGGCTCTGCTTAGCTGGTGCAGATATCTTTTTGTGTTGGGCTGGGGCAGTGAGGGGGGTGGGGGTGGGTGATGGGGATGTTTCTACCAGTATGGGAAAAATTAAAACTGGATTCAGCTGCTGTTTTTGAAAGGGACTGCTGCTTCCAAGGTAAACAGTACTGCGAGGCAGATGCTTACAGGAATAAGAACAGATAGGAATCAAATAGGAATCTTACGGTAAATAATTTGCAATACTTCGGGGCTCATTCTTACCTTGCAATCAAACTACACTTTAAAGTTATAGCACAGCAATTCCTTGTTAGGGAAAAATAAAGACCAAATTCTTAACAACAAGTGAAAACAGCACACATCCAATATAGACAAAACTGTGGTAGAAGACGTTACTTTTTCGTCCCTCTTACTTTGCGCACGTATCTGAAAGCAAAACATCTGTTTGCTGCACATGTATGCAAGCAAAATATTTTGGGTTTATCCAAATGGGCACACAATTTTTATTTGTTTCCATAGGATAGTCCTTGACTAGAAAGCACTGTGCCAAGAAAATTAGCCAGGGTATAATGTCAAAATATCACCTTTAATTGTGTATTTATTTATTGTGATTTTGGGTGAAAAAAGATATTATTCTGAAAAAAAAAAATAAAGAAAGAAAGAAAGTTGTCCACAATGTGATTTAATTTTTCAGGAGCTATAATGAAGCACTGCTAAATGAACATACTTATTATATGAGGTAAAATTTCACTTGAGATTTAAGTGTTGCTTCTGGGACGGAAAAAGTAAAGCCACCTTTATTTTCAGGCCACAGAATTTTGTTGAAAATCTGAAGAAAAATTCTACAAAATTACTGGTTGATACGAATTTAGCAAAGTTGCAAGATGCCTGGCCAATGCACAAAAATCAAGTTTATTTCTATATATGAGAAATAATCAATTGGAAAGTAATATGTAAAAAGTATCATTTATAATAAAATGAAATACTTAGGAATGAATTTATAAAATATGTGTAAGACCTGTATACTTTAAACTGTAATAGAAAGTAAACTAATATTTGCTGAAAAAAAGTAGATATAGTATTAATCTTAAATTAATTACATTATTAAATTAACACATTAAATTAAAATACTAAATTAATATAATTAATATTAAAATGTTTTAAAATTATGCTCTTTAATATAAAACAATTTCTCATAAAATTATTAGTTATCAGAAGAATATAAAATTAAACTACATACATCTTGGTTTTTTTTTTTTTTTCGGTACGCGGGCCTCTCACTGCCGTGGCCTCCCCCGCCGCAGAGCACCGGCTCCAGTGGCCATGGCCCACAGGCCAAGCCGCTCTGCGGCATGCGGGATCCTCCCGGACCAGGGCACGAACCCGTGTCCCCTGCATCAACAGGCGGACTCCCAACCACTGCGCCACCAGGGAAGCCCAACTACATACATCTTTAGCTAAATATTTTAAATCAACTATACACCAATAAAAATTTTTAAAAATTAAACCACAAATAGACACTACAGTTACAATGTAATGGCTAAAATTAAAAATACAATACAAAGTGCTGGTAAGATGTGGAAATAACAAAACTCTCACACGCTGCATATGGGAATACAAGAATGGTACAGGCACGTTGGCAGTTTTGCAGTTTCTTATGAACTAAAACATATACCCACCATATGACCCAGCAGTTCCATTCTAACTATCCAAAGAAATGAAAACATATTCATGTCCACATAATAAACTGTACAGGAATATTCATAGAAACTTTGTCCATAATGGTCAAGAACTGGAAACAAATCAAATGTCCTCAAAAACATAATGCTAAATAAAAGACATCAAATACAGAAGACCGTATGATTCCATTTATATGAAATTCTAGAAAAGTCAAAACTACAGTGATATAAAGCAGACCCTTAGGCTTTAAGGTCTGGAGTTTGTTGGGGTGGGGGAAGGATTAACTGCAAAAGGAAAAAGAACTTTCTGATGTGATGGAAATATTCTGTATCATGATTATGTGGTATTTATACAACTGGGTACATTTATCCAATCTCATCAAATTGCTCATTTAAGACTGGCAAATGTTATTGTATGTAAATTATACCTCAATAAGCTAAATTTTTTAAATTTGCAAGAGAAAACTAAATTTTCTTTCATGAAAGTAAGAGTAATTTACCCTTTCACTAGGGATGTCACCTAATGCCTCTGGCCAATTTCTGAGGGGGCAAAGTGAGACGACAAAGAGAGAGCAAAACTCAAAATTTCCTTTAGCTCAGGGGAGTAAAACCATAAAATGTCATTTCTTAAAATGTGTTTAACTATAAAATGTATTTCCAAATAACTTATACTTGTGACTTACTGTAGCATCAGTATTTGGACACCTATTATACCGATAGTACCGCAGGCCAGCTGTGTTGGCCAGAGAAGCAGACAGTCTACAGAAAGAGAATAACTTGGGCAACTGAGTCAAGAAACATCTGCCATTCCTCTACCGTGTCTCCCAACCTTCCCTCAACACCAGAGGTCACAGACCTTGAAAAGAGAATGAGAGAACCAGATCATGACCCCGATTCTCAACCGGCATACACCCACACATGCCACACGGTGCCAGGGCGAGGAGTGGGAGAGGACTGAGGGGAAACCACCACTCTTCCCCTCTGGTCCCTTGAGCCCTAGATGTAGCTGTTGATCAGGGGAGGAAAGGTCTGAACTAGAGTTAAGACTGGAGTTGTAAATTGGAGAGTCTTTTAACACCAAAAGTGACTGGGAAGGTATAAATCTGCCGGAGATGTGGCTAAAGAATTTATAATCAGGAAAGGAAGGGGGGATGCAAGATAGGACACTGAGGAAAGTGTTTAAACAAAAATAATTCCTGTTTCATGTTTGAGCTGACCTATTCAATAAACTGGTATTTTCAAATTCTGGCCTGTTCACTTGCAGCTGTTGACCTTAGGCAAGTTACTTAACTTACTTTTGCCCTATGTATGAAATGGGAATTCATGAGATAAGACGTATAAAGCTTAGAAAAAGCACTGAACCCATAATGTGTTCAATTCACACCAGCTTTCATCATCATTATAATTCACATTATCTCATTAAACTCAATGGGCCTGGCAATAAGCGGTGATGGGATTAACAGGGGACATATATGCATTCCAAGAAATGGAGTGTGAAAAAGGAGAGGTAGGGAAGGTAAGGAACTGGAGAGTAGATGACCTACCTAACAGATTCAAATTCAAATTTTAAAAGATCTAGATGGGCCAAACAAAACCACTCTACAGACAAATTCTGCCCTGGAGACTGCAATTTCCAACATAATTTCAAGATCTCATTCAACTCCAACCTGGACCTGACCACCCAGTCAGCTTTAACCCCTTCTCCCGCATTGCCTCTCTATCCTGTCAATTCCCACATCCTATTCGTGCCTCCATTCAATGAATCCTTAGCTTTCTCTCCAAAATAAGTTCTGAATACTTCCTCTCTTTGCCCACTTCCACACCTGTATTGGTCAGCTTTTCCTGCAAACCTAGGGTCTTACAACATTAAAGGTATATTTTTCTTGTTCACTCTTTGATGGTCAGCAGAGGCAGATGTGCTTCTGTCTGTAGTTGGCTGGGCTCCAGACTTTGGATCAGGAACAAGTTTATATCACGTATCTCTCATCATTCTTAGACCAGCAGCTATCTGGGGCATGTACTTCCTGTGGCAAAGGGCAGGAGCACAAGCGGGTGAATAAGGAAAGCACAGTCTCTCTTGAGTTCTTAGCCCGAAACTGGCATATTGTGACTTCTTCCCTCTTTACACTGACCAAAGCAAACCACACGGCCAATCTCAACATCAGTGAGGCTGGGAAATACACTCCATTCACTCTCGTGGAAGGTATTGCAAAGTCATATGGGGAAGGGTGTAAATGTGTAATTCCAACAAAGGGAAGGTGTGGATAATTGTGAACAATGAATGAATCAATTGACAAAATCCCATCTTTTGGTCGTAATTATTCATGTCCCTCTCATACCCAAATTATACTTTAGTCCTCCCCAATTAACACCACAAGGATGGAGACATGTGGAGCAGAACTGAACCCAACCCCAGCCTAGAGCCAACTCCAACTTGGGTGACCTGCAACCTGAAACAGAGCTACTTGGCTAATCCAGCCTAAATCAGCAGACCTATAAGTGTGAAAATAAGCGCTGATATAAGACACTGAGTTTGGGGGTAGTTTTATTAGGTAGTATTTATGTGGCACTAGCTGATTAACATAATGCACTCTCTCATAATTTTTCTATGTCCTTGACATGACTTCAACACTTTCTCCATCTTCTTAAATCCTTCCTATGTCTCAGATTGACCCAGATGGTCTTTCAGTTCCTATATCTTTATCTCATCTCCAATAACGTCTACAGAGGCTATGCTACTTACTTTGTACTTTAAATATAGTCATTCTGTGTATTTTTGAAAACTTGTTATTCACTCATATTTCAACAAAGATTTTTGAACCCTTACTATGTGAACAATGACAAGAGCTGGGAATACAAGGATGAAAACAGGATCCAGTTTCTTGGACTGTACAATCTAATAAGAACAAAATAGTAGCAACTAAGACGGTACATGAATGCGCTAATTCCAATGTATCAGTTTTAGATGCTTAATTAAGTTTTAAGCTAGGACAGAGTTAAAAGTGAGGATTATTATATTCTTTCTTGATCCCTTTATAGTACTAAGAGACAGAGCTTTTCTAGAGTAAGTTTTCAATAAGCAGTTGTTTTTTTTTTTGTGAAATGGTCACTTCATCACAACTGCCTTTGTGCTATGTCTAGCAGCTGAGTCTTTCATCCACTGTTCCCAAACATTTGCTGAACGGCTATTATGTGCCAGGCATTGTGCAAGGCCAAGGTGGTCTTGGCTGCCAAGGAGAGTATAGTCTGGATGAGACTATACTCATCCAGGCATGTATACACATAATTATGATAGCACTTAAGATACACAAGAGTATCAAGAGCAAAGAAGAGTGGCCAAGTTCATTTGGGGAAGTAACTTTATAGTTTTATATTATAATTGGATCATTAAAGTGTAGAAATTTTTCAGGCAGGAAAAATGGGAAAGGCTACTGTAGGTCACAAGAACATCTTGTACAAAAGAAACTAACACACCACTGTAAAGCAATTATACGCCAATGAAGATGTTAAAAAAAAAAAGTACATCGGCATGAATAAGCAGATGGGTTTGGAGATTAGCAAAGCATTAAGTATGCATAGAATTTAGGTTGGGTGGGAGCTGAGTGATGAGCGATGAGGCCACAGCTGAGCTGAGAAGAGCTTTATATGCCAAAGTAATAAACTGAGATATTATTCTATGGAGGTCGAGCAACAAATGGAACATTTTAAGAATGAAAGAACTGTTATTGGATGCTTTTATTTATTTGAGGGTGACCACCTCATGACAATGTAGAGACTGGAAGCAATAAAGATAACTTGATTATAAAAAGACCAGTTAGGAAACAGTTCCAGGCCCAATATGATAAAGGCTCAGCTAGGCTGGAGGGTGGACTGGAGAGCTGTTTCTGCAAGAGTTGACAGGATATGCCGAGCCGATGGATGGGAAATATAGAGGAGAGCAGGGTAAACCAGGTCTGTATTGTGTCTAAGCTGGGAGCCGAACGGGACTTTTATGACTTTATAAGATAGGAGGCAAGGCAGGTTCTGAGTAAAAAGAGCAATCCAGGTGTAAATCCTGTCCTACCCATTTCTCTGCAATTTGGGTGAGGTATTTCACTTTTCTGAACTAGAGCTGCATCATCTATAAAATGGAAAAATAATATCTACTTTATGGGATTGTCATATAGGTTAAATAGGAGTAAAATATAAAAGCATTGAGCATACTGCATGGACAGAGAAGGTGCTTGATAAATATTTGTTGAATGAAGGAAACTGACTGAAGTAGAGTGAATAGCGAGACCAGCGTTTTAAATGAGGCTTGATTATGTGACCTTGAGCATGTTACCTAACCTTGATGACACTCAGTTTCCTCACATGTGAGACAGGGAAAATCTGTCCTACCTCGCTAGCTTGTTGGGAACATTAAATCTGAAATCCTACGCAGAGCCTGATGCAGTCACTGGCACATAATCGGTGCTGAATAAATGCATTGAATGAAAGTATAAATTCATTCAACTGTGCTCAGTATACCTGTTTTAAGGAGATAGAAAACCACCTCAGTTTAGTAAATATTTACATTCACACTTAGACAAATACACACAAAAGAGGATCTTATGTTTGTTTCACATCGAATTTAAAATGGTAAGCTTCCATTATTTGGAAAGTTAACTTAGAAAAGTTCATTCTTCAATAATGTTAAAAAAAAATGGCATGCCTCTCTAATGTACTTGTGTTATATAAAAACTAGAAGCTACCTTCATATCTTCTCATTAGAAACAAAGCCATGTACACAGCTAAATCTTTGTGCAGAGTGTAGGTGACCTGTGTAACTTTTACTCCAAAGAAGTGGTACTAGACTGAGAAAACTTGAGAACCACTATTTTTAAATAACACAAGTACTACCAGCATTAATTCATTTAATTGTTTGAATGCCTTTGACGATTCACTGTGGATACTATTCCTGCTTGAATGAATGAATTTTACTTTGTATACTGTGGCTGTGACAGATGCTGGTATATGGTCTCCAGTATCTTTCCTTCTCCACCTTCTTTTAATAGATGAGACCACCCCTCCATCCTTCCTCCTCCATCCCATCTTTTAGAAACATGGTCTCCCAGCTACAGACTACATTTCCCAGCATCCCTTGAAGCTAAGTAAGTTCATGTGCTAAAGTTCTGGGCAATGGGAGAGGAGAACTGATATCTTTCATTTCTGGGTCACCTCCTTAAAGACACTTGCCCTGGACTCTCTCCTATTCCCTTCTTCTACGGGCTGTAGCACAGACGTGGTAAAAACCCAGCTTTGGTAATGCTGATGAGCACATCAGGGAATGGTGATGCAGCAGAAAGGAAGAAACCTGTGTTGTTTAATGACCTTCACCACCTGGACCAGAGGGACTGTAATGTGAGAAATACATTTCTATCTACGTAAGCCACTACATTTGGGTTTTGTTTGTTTTTAAAACATTTTTGGGAGGGAGGGTTAGAGCATCTCAACCTCTACCCCATGGAATGCAGGGTTTTACCTTGTTTTACAAGAAAAAAAAATTGTTTCAATTGTGAAAATTGCCCTTAAGACTTTATGGGACAGATTTTTAAATATGAAAGTCCGAAGTGTCAGGCTGAACTTTCTGAATACTCATTATTACACCAAGGTTACTACAAGGGCTTTTCCATCACTCCTTATTTGGTAACAGTATTTTGAGTTCTAATGGGGAATACTTGTCAATTTGGTTGGTTTTGATTATGAGTATGCTGTTGTTTGTAATGAAGTAGCGGTTTCCCATTTCTTTTACTAATCCTGCCAGTGAGTGCCGGTTGAAAAAACTAAAGACCTTTCAACTTGCCCTATCTCTATGAAGCTTAACCATAAATTAGGTAAAGGAATGGGTGTCTCAAAAGAGAATATCTAAAAAAAATGGTTCATCAAATTTTAACCTTGAAATAATAGTGTCAATTTTGTATACCATAATCACTGATTTCCATTAAAAAATTTTTGTTGACTAAAGGACAATATTGGAAATAGAATTTTATTGTATGATTCAAGATTCTAGTTTTGTATACCTTCAGTAATAGGGTACCTTGCATCAGTATTTTTATTACTAGTGTAATGAATAGCTATGAGACGGTTTATTTGTCAAAAATAAAGTTAATAAAAAGATAGTTAACATAAAAGAATTAGAGCACCACGTGATGGTGGAATATAGCATAATATAGCCAGAACTCATCAAAATTATCATACACAGCCACTTACATAACTTAACTCAATCACACATAGGACTGTCTTAGATCAACTGACTTTGGAAAGTAACTGCACTGCTGATATTTCAGTCACTATCAATAATTCTCAACTTCAGAGAAGTTAAATCAGTTTCTTCCCCTCGGCTTCCCAATAACCAGTGACAGCTGTTGTAGTGGAAAGAACCCTTGGCTAGGAATCAGGAAACTTCATTGCTAGCCCTGGCTTTCCTACTTACTAAGTGTGAATTTGAGCAGGTCATTTAACCTGTGTGCAGGGTAATTATGAAGTTCAGAAAAAGATAATCTATAAGAAGCATTTTGGAAAATAAAAATCTTTATACAAATACACAATAGTATATATATATATACACATACGTATGTATGTATGTGTGTGTTATGTAAGGAAGGCATCATTAACAATATAAAGCCACCTATAAATGTGTTCATATATATACATATGAACACATATATACACGTGTGTTTATAAAGATATGCACACATCAGCTAAATTGAAAAGTTTTACTATTTAGGATTTATTTCCCGGCTGCTTCTAAAGTGAGTCAAGGCAGTTATAGGTTAGCACACAATGCAAAGGTGCAACGAGACACTTTAAAACAAAACAAAGTCCATGCAGATGACACTTGAGAAGCATGTTTTAGTGGAGCCCTCCTGCTCTTCATTGATGGCTAAAAGCAAAGCAGATAAGGGGACTTTCGTTCCCTTATTAGTAATAACAGATTACTAATAGTTTATTGAACACTTGTGAACTGCCCCCCACAAATAAAAGTTGGAATCTTAATAATGACCTACATCTAATCATACAATGTCACCCATATCCCATTACTCTGTCACTGGCTCCCTGGGTGATAAAGTTAATAAGCCAACTCTGCCAGAGTTCTCTGGAAGTAACATCTGAGAGGTGTCTAGTTCCCATAGTGGAATACAAGGCACACATTAGGCTTGTACCCTAAATTCAGCAGGACTGTTATAACATTCTTCTGAACTTTTTTCCTTAGTGATCATCTTGAATCGTGAGATGATAAGAATAAGAATGACTAATCTTTCCTTTTCCTAGTCCCACACCACCTGTTAGTTTTAAGTGAGCTACATTCCTTTTTATATACAGGTAAATAAATTAGGAATTAATTTCATTGTGAGGTGGAGGGTTAATACAAACAACTTTGATTCATCAGCTCAGGCAATACCATTCTATTTGAAACCATCCATCAACTCCCTTTGATCTTTTCAAAAAACATGCAAAAGTAAAGCATTGCGTTGTATGGCCTTAGTCCTTAACACCAACAATGAATATATTAGACTGTATTTTTATTGGACAGATTAGTATTGACGGTCATCTAACTCAAACTGAAAATCTCAGAGTAAAATCATTAGGTTAACGCTGGAACTAGCAAAGAATGGCATTGGAGATTCTCCCCCCATGCCCCAGTCTTTTAAGAAATGATAACATATAATAAAATGGGTTAGAAATCTCTGCACAGATGGCATGGAAACAAAAAAGCAAGAGCTGGTCATTGACTATCACTTTCATACTTCGTTCTACTGGTGTGCTTGGCCTCATTGCTTAACCAAAGCATCACTCCAAAAGGGTCTACAGGCATTAAAAAATACTCACGACTGGAATATAGGTCTTTCAGAAGTTGGAATTTCTGGGTGGGATGAATTGGGAGATTGGGATTGACATATATACACTACTATGTATAAAATAGATAACTAATGAGAACCTATAGTATAGCACGGTGACCTCTACTTAATGCTCTGTGGACCTAAATGGGAAGGAATATGTATACGTATAACTGATTCACTTTGCTGTACAGCAGAAACCAATACAACATTGTAAAGCAGCTATACTCCAATAAAAATTAACTTAAAAAAAATATTTCCCCTACCCCCAGTCTTGTGGCTGATGCCTGAAATTCCACTATTACAGGCTCCTTTCATCACTTCAAAATATTTGATCACTGTGTAAATAAAAATGCATATTAGAGTAAAAATATTTTAAACAATTATGTATAAAAAATAATTTGGAATTTCTTCTCCAGTCTAATATTTCTATTTTCTGATACTTACAAGAAAAAAAGTTCCTAAAGAAGAATTCTGCAGCAATATATTCACAGGTTGCCACCTTAGAACTGAACCGTAATATGCCTTTCTTCCAAAGGAGGCCTCCAAATGCAGTCTCATTTAGTATCATGGTGTACCTGCCAAACAGGCTGCAGAGAGCGCCAGCCCCGTCTGACAAATGGAGGCCTAAGTGTCATTCCAGCCTCTCCCTATGCAGAGAAAACGAGGGGAAGCAGTGACAGCCACATATTCTACTCATTTCTTGAATGTGCATTTGTGAGCTCACATGTCAATGACAGATTCCTTAAGCAGGTTCAGAGTAAACAAATAGAATACGTTGGGAATGCCAGTCATTGTGATTCAAAATTTAACCAGTCTCGCGGAGCAACTGCAAAGGGACAAAATGTATGCAAGTAAACACAGTCTAGTTGACCTCGGACTCACCTGACTCCTCTTGTCCTCTTGGAGTCGTAAATACCTGCCCCGATTGGCAGGTGTCTGCTAGAACAGAGACAGTGGAGAGGGAGAGGAGCCCCAAACACTTAGTCTTTATATGCCCCCCTCTTTCTGTTCAAACATGCTCTTCACTCTGATTGGCTTCTGGTTCTCTCACTGCCCCTTGCCTTTGACGTGTTCTCCACTCAGCAACACTCAAGGTTAATTGTCTCCAACTCCCCCAAAGCATCTACGCATGTCCTGGGCACACATGTGTATTTCCAGTGACCCAAAATGACAGTTAGTGGGAAGTAGCTTCTTGTAACTCCTTTTCCTGGAGACTTGTCTCTCCTTTGCACTGCTTGTCTTCTAAAACGCTAAGGGAGGTTATCTATTCTTTTCACCCACAGGTTATAAAACACAACACGGTTCTGTTTTAGAAGGATGATCAGCATGACTGGCATATCACTGCTAGAAAGAAAACTCAGGTTCCATATTTGAACCCCTAGCTCGTCTTCCAAATCAAGCACCTCCAAAAAATTATGAACCCATTACTGCTTTTCTCTTTGTCATTCCTACTCAGATTAACAGTATTTTCCTCTCCTAATACGTTTTTCTTTTTTCATTTTTCTTCTTTACAAAGTTTTCTTTATAAAGTTTCTTCTCACAAAGTTGAAGCTATGGGTTATTTTTCTGAAAAAAGAAAAAATCTTTATCCCTAGCTTCACACACCATACTATAGAATGAACACATGTGATTTCCAAAGAGCAATAACTGGAATAGCTTGTTTGTCATTCCATCTTCATTTCTTAACTGAGAAAATGAATATTCAGGTCAAATTCTGTGGTAATGGGAATAAATTCTGTGGTAAAGGGAGTTTCCAAGTTCGTTTCTTAGAATGAAATTTTATTATACCTATTATTGAGTGAAAGCAAAAGAGAAGCTTAGGAATCATTCAGCTATGCGTTGTCTTTGCTCTTATAATGGTATTTGCTGAAAGGGCAGATATCCAATATACCATTTTTGAATTCCATCATGACCATTTCTGGTAACCAGAATGTGACAGCATGATCACCTACATGTAATTGAATTTTACAGCTTTGGTCTTCACAGTGACTGTGAAAACATTAAAAAAAAATCACGTGTAATTGAATTTAACTGATTTCTGCCAAATAGATAAATATCAGCTTTCCCTCAAGTCTTTATTTCAGTGAAATTCAATTAGTAATGAGATTTAACATTTCCAACAATAAATTTATAACATACTAAATTTAATCTCTTGAAATCTTGAAACAAACTAACGCACCCCTCCCCCCCAATTCCTCTACATGGAGATGTATTGAATGTCCTCTCAGAATTCTCAAATGTTGAGTTATTTTTGATTCAGAACATTTCCACTGGTTGCCCTTGAGTAGACCTGCCATATTATCACATTACCTTTGGAATCTCTTTAGACTGTGACTGACATTCTCAGCAAGGCAACTAGATATGAACACCTTCTCCATCGACTTTTTTTTAATAATAAAATGACATCTCCCTTGAGTAACTGGTCACCTTGCAAGGTCTCAATCCATTGAGTTGAGTACATGTGTTACTATTCCAATGAACTATAGGAATTTCTTTTTTTTGCTCAACTTAGAAGTAACAAGAACTTTGTTAATATCTCCCCACATATTTGAGCTGTGAAGTTCACAATATTTTCCTAGAGAATTACATTCCTCAATATTTCTTGTACTTTTTTCCATCCTCCACCCCAATTGTACATATACAAGTACCACCTGCTTTTGGAAAGTTTGCTTTATGCAACTCTGCTTTTACAAAAAACCTACATTAGTACCTGTTTTCCCTAACCAGAAGAAATCCAAATAGGATTTTCGCTTTTATGAAAAAAGGTACGTAACCGTTTCTTTGCTTTATGCCATTTCGGTTTATTAAGGTTTCATAGGCACGCTCTATTTTATGGTAGCAAGGGAAGTGTGTGTGTGTGTGTGTGTGTGTGTGTGTGTGTATGCATGCGTGTTCTCATACATCTATAGTTAAAAATATAAGTTCTACATCAAGTCCCACCTATCTAACTCACAATTTAGACTTTGATAAAATAAATGTTTTTAAAGGGGTAGAAAGGTATAAATTTCCAGTTATAAAATAAATCAGTTATAAAACTATTATAAAACCAAACTATTGGGTGTAAGACAGGCTACAAGGATGCATTGTACAACACGGGGAATATAGTCAATATTTTGTAATAATTGTAAATGGAGTGTAACCTTTTAAAATTGTATAAAAAGTTGAACATTTTTTAAAAAAGAAGAGGCATCAGTGAGATATATACTTAGAATTATTTAGAAGAATGTTGCTAAGAAAAATTCCAGAAAAAAAGTCATAGGGATGTAATGTATAGCATGGTGACTATAGTTAACAATCCTATATTGTATATTTGGAAGTTGCTAAGAGAGTAGATCTTAAAAGTCCTTACCACAAGGAAAACAATTTTTGTAATTATATATGGGGAATAACTGGTCACCTTGCAAGGTTAGATGGAGACAGATGTGGTGAGAGGCAGACTTACTGTAGTGATCATTGCTCAATATATACAAATATCAAACCATTATGTTGCACATTTGAAATGAATATAGTGTTATATATCAATTATACCTCAATAAAAATAAAGTTTTCAATAAAAAATGAAAAATTTCATTAAGCTCTTAACACTGCTCTTTGTGGATACAGGTCAGGGTATGCTATCTTTCATAATAATCTTTTTCATATGGTCTCTCTGAAAAATATCTGTGAAGTCACTTTCGCCTTGTCTTCATCTCCCCATTCCAGGTACCCAAACTAGCCTTCAGAAGTATGTTTAGCTAACAAAGACTTCAAATGTTCTGTCTACGCCCAAGATACCTTCATTTTAATCAAGAATGAGTCTTAGTGAATTTCTAAAGAGGAGGTCTCCAGATACCCTTGATGGGGGTAGGGGGGGAACTGGGGTGGAAAGACTGCAAGTGCTCTGAAAGGGAGCAAAAAAGAAAAGTGGCCAAATATATATAACTTGTAATTTTAAGGAGCAAAACTGTACCAACTAAAATAGTGTTTTGATACATTATTTCTAACCTTTGCCCTGCAGAGCTGGCATTATTATTAGCCCCATGTTTACGAATAAGGAAGCCGAAGCTCCCAGTTGTTACGTGCTTTGCCCAGGCTCAGGCAGCAGTGAAGCGGACGAGCAGCACTCACACCAGGTCTGTGGGTGCTCGCGCCCGCTCACCTGTGTCTGCATATTTTTATTACACTGTCAGAAGGCTTTGGGGAAGGATAAGTGAGAGCTCAAAATCTCCAAGTATCGGCTCCAAGTAATGTGGAATTTGTACAGGAAGAGAGGTTGGACCAGAAAATGTATATGGAAAACCTAAAAATGCCCCTCCCTCCATCTTTCTGAAACCCAAGGCAAGTATCAGAGTAAAATAGAATGAACATGGACTTAGAAGTCAGAAGGCACTGGGTCAAATTCAGTTTCTGCCAGTTATTATACTAGCTTGGGTAAAATTACTTACTTCTTTGGTGCCAAGTTCTCTCATAGAAAAAATGAATATGATAATATCTACTCCATCGGCTACAGTGAAGATTAAATGAAATAACTTATGTGAAAGTCTCAAGACGAGTGCCCCACTCATAGCATGATTTTAATAAACGGTCCTTGCTAATCCTTTCATCCATTGTTATAGTTTATTTACAACCTTTAAATAGACGCAAAGGAAGAGGCTTTTAAATCTGTAACAACATATTCTCATGAGCACTGGACCACAGGTGTACCATCATGCCTAAGAGCATGAATTCTAAATCCTAACTTCTGGTTAATATCATGGCTCTACTCTTTAAACGTTGTGGAATCTTAGCACAGTTGCTCAACACTTCTGTGCCTCGGTTTCCTTATCTGTAAAATAGAGTTAATGATGGAACTTACCTTGTGAGATTTTGTAAGGTGTGAATTTATTAATGCAAGTGAAGTGCTTATTACAGTGACTGGCATTTACTAAGTGCTCCATAAATGCTAGCTATAATTATTAACCAAGCAAATAATAGAGTTAGAACACTAATTCTCAATCAGGGGTGATTTTGAGCCCCAGGGAACATTTGGTAATGTTGAAGATTTTTGGTTGTTACAACTCAGCAAGGAAATGGCATCTAGGGGGCAGAGGCCAGGATGCTGCTAAACATTCTAACATACACAAGACAACCCCCATGACAAATAATTATCCAGTCTAAAATATCAATAGTGCCAAGGTTGAGAAATACTGAGCTGAGAAAAATCATCCCTGGTCAACAGAGATCCTGAGATATTTCCCCATGGGGCATAAGAGGTCACGAAGCAAAGATTGCTGGAAAACCAAAAATATCCCTACAGAAACTACAACCCATTTAATATCCAGTAAGCTAACACTGGAAAAAGTAAAAGTAATTATTGACTGTATGGGACTGTAACAGCATGTCTTAGAGTTATTTTAAAATGCTCTTTTAAGAGTAATATTCCTCATTAGAATCACTATTCGAAAATTCACTGAATAAGAATTCTGAGAGTGAATGAACAAGGATGCATAAGGGCTTTAGAGACCACACCATAAAAATTAATGTTGGCAAATTTATCCGGATTCCCTCTGCCAGAGGACCTTGCAAGTGAAAATGGTCTGCCAATAATGGATACTGGGTAGGAAAGAAAGTGGGCACGAATTTTCATGCTCCTTATTTATATTTTCACCCTCCTCATCCTCGCTCAGATACTTTGTGGGTGATGGGATTAAAGAAAGCTAAATGTGAAGGACTCAGAGCATCTCTTTTCTCACAGTCTCAACATCTCAGGTGAATTCAGCAGGATCTCTAGCTGGGAGAATTCCTTATCAATCCTCTCTGCGTGTTTCTCTACTTCTCCTCCAGCCTGAGTTGAAGAAGGTATGTTGGCAACTTGAACCAGAAACCAGTAAGCCCAAGGGATGGCTTTTCCTTACCAAAAACAAAAAATAGGCTTCGAAGTCTGAGGAAGAAAATAGGGAGCTCTCCATGAGGAACACACCCTTGGTCCTGACCTTCATTATTTGGGACTTAATGGTTGGTACTCAGGTAACTGGAAAGTTACAGTGAGGCCTCTTTTCCTTCTTCAGTCACTAGCAGGGAGGTATTGCTCAAACACAGAGCACTGTTCCAGTGAACACAAGACACATGAAGAGGTATGACTCCTTTCTCATGCTTGCAAGTGAGATCCACCAGAGAAGGTCACATGTGTCTAGGATGGACTTAATGATGTCTGCCGTATGTCAAGGGAGGACTCTTTGTAGTAGCCTGATTACAGTGGGTTGAATAATGGTGCCCAAATATATCAGGTCCTAATCCCTGGAACCTGTAAATATTACCTTATTTGGAAAAAGGGTCTTTGCAGATGTGATCCTCTGCAGGATCTTGAGGTGGGAAGTTTATCTTGGATTATCTGAATGGGCCTTAAACGTAATCACGAGTGTCATTTTTTTCCCTTAAGTATATTGATTTACAATATTATATTAGTTTTAGGTGTACAACATAGTGGTTCACTATTTTTATAGATTATACTGCATGTAAAGTTATTATAAACAATAGCTCTATTTCCCTGTGCTGTACAATATATCCTTGTTGCTTATCCATTTTATACATAGTAGTTTGTATCTCTTAATCCCCTAACCCCATCTTGCCTCTCCCCTCCTCCCTCTCCCCACTGGTAACCACTAGTTTGTTCTCTGTATCTGTGAGTCTGTTTCTCTTCTGTTTTGTTGTATACCTTTGTTTTACTTTTTAGATTCCACATATAAGTGGTAACAGAGTATTTGTCTTTTTCTTTTTCTGCCTGACTTATTTCACTAAGCCTAATACTCCCTAGGTCTATCCACGTTGTTGCCAATGGCAGAATTTCATTTTTTATGGCTGAATAATATTCCATTATATATCTATCTCACATCTTCTTTATCCATTCATCTGTTGATGGATACTTATGTTGGTTCCATATCTTGGCTATTGTAAATAATGCTGTTATGAACACTGAGGCGAATGTATCTTTTCAAACTAGCGTTTTCATTTTCATAGATGAGTATTCTTATAAAAGAAAGGCAGAGAAAGATCTGATACACTGGGAACAGGAGAAGGTCATGTGACCATGAGACAGAGATTGGAGGGATGTGGCCACAAGCCAAGGAATGCTGGCAGCCTCCAGAACTTGGAAGGGTCAAGGAATGGATTCTCCCTTTGAGCCTCTGAAGCAAGTGCAGCCCTTGATTACTGTCCAGTGAAAAGGATTTTGGACTTCTGGCTTCAAGAACTGTGAGACAATACATTTCTGTTGTTTTAAGCCACTGGTTTGTGGTAATTCGTTTCAGCAACAACAGGAAACGAATATACTCATCATGACTGTGGATTCTATTCTCACAGACCTCTATTAGCCTAACCTAAGGGAAAGAGGAGGTGGAAGAAAAAGAAAAATTAAGAAACAGAATGCAAGCAAGAGATAAAGGAAGAGGAGGAGGAGGAGAAGAAAGAAGAATCAGGAAAAAAGTGGAGGAGAAATAACTCACTGAATGGTACAGGTCATGTGTGAATCATATTGGGGAGAAGTTCACATAGCCCCTGAAGTCCACTTCTATCAGTGTGGTGGGTATTAAGGCTATGCCCAGGCCTGGGTCAGAAGAGGAATTTGTCTTTAAAACTTCTTATGATTCATCCAATAGTTGTAATGTAGCTTACTGAATTTTTTCTCATGGAGGTCACCAATGACCTCCTTTTGGTTAAAAAGCAGTAACCCCTTAGTCATCAAGTTCTTTAACCTGACATGCCAACACTATATATCCTTCAAGGTCCTGCTCATAACCCACTTCCTCTACAAAATCTCCCTTGACCTGTGTTATTTTTCTGAATTCCTATTACACTCACAGGAAGTATGTCTGTTATTATTTCTGCCCCTCTAAAAAGAGGCCAGAACTGCTTACTGCTAAACATCCCAAAATGTATAAAACGCCCCCTACAGCAAAGAATTATATTTTTATCCCCCTTCAGCAATTTTCACAGGGCTGGTCTGTAAGAGTCCTGTGGTGACTGACTATCGCTACTTTGAGTCCAGCAATACAGATAGTCTCATCTCTTTCATTTCTACCTATTTATTGTATTGATGATCGATACATATGGTGATCGATATTAGAATTATGTCCCTGTGGCATGCTA
Organism: Neophocaena asiaeorientalis asiaeorientalis; assembly: GCF_003031525.2. Lineage (NCBI taxonomy): Eukaryota > Metazoa > Chordata > Mammalia > Artiodactyla > Phocoenidae > Neophocaena > Neophocaena asiaeorientalis. The sequence goes on along the minus strand of NW_020185338.1, from coordinate 11,036,324 downwards.
GGTCTAAATCATAAAAAAATACGTTGACAAAATTCACTGTCTTGCTGGTTAAGAAAATCTACTCATATATTTCAGAAAGTTTTCCAACTAGAAGAGTTGAGGCCAGAAAGCATTTCTCATTCATCCTAATTTAATCCCAAAATGCAATTAATGGCAACCCCTCAAGTCTTTAATATTCAAAGCATCTGAAGATTTACTTTATTATCAGAAGAGTTACAGGTTTGTCCTAAAATACACCTGCTTTCTGGTATTTATTTCCCAATATGTGGCAAGTCTCATATAATGGAAGCTTATTTTTTAATTGATATATGCCCCTGGCTTAGCACTTCCAAAAGGAAAGTTTTCATTCTGGGGCCTATTTATACTTTTAGTATTGCTCATTTGCATCCAGTGTAACTGAAATTGAAGCTCAGTTCAGGAAACTATCCCACGGTAAGTGATCAGATAATTGCCCACATGCAAACCATTATGCACACACATGGCTAAAGAATCTAGTCAAGGATATACAACTGCTTGTGAGCAGTCCTCGTGATTTCACTTTTTTATTTTTTAAGCATAAAAATACCAAAGGCACATTGTGGCATTCCCATCACATAAAAGCAGTGAATATAAACCACATCATACAATTAAGAATCACAAACACACAGAGAATGGTAATAAATTAAGTAAAACAACTGAACTAATTAACATACTTCCAAAACAGAAAACCAAGACTTAAAACATTATATACCTTAGTGAAATAACAGCTGCTCTTATTACAAACCATATATTCCATTAGTGTGGTATTTTGTAATTTATTGCCTTTCCCACCTTGGAAAAATTATGTTACAGTTATAAGGCCATATTAACATTTTTTGGCCTTCTATAAGTAACAGCTTTTGAAACTGGACATGCAGCTATCTATTAAGTCAGTTGCCTGAAAAAAAGCTTTTTTTTTTTTTTTTAGCTCTTTCAGAATGCTCCAAAAGAATGATTCAGCGAAATCATAAAAAGATTAATTCATAATAATGAAATGATGAACTTCATAAAATATAACTGCCCTTCCCACCTAATGTGTTATCTATATATCTAAAGCACGATGCAGTCACAACATCCACATTTACCAGATTTCTATTCTGATGACCTTAGTTAGTCTGGAATAATGATGAGGATCAAAAGGCCCACACACCCTGGAAAGCTTCGAGGGCTTTAGGTAGGGAAAAGGGTTCTTGACTAGGCTGGTATTACCAGGTTCCTTTTTTCAACTTTCCAAAGAGAATCCTACAGGTTGTACTGTTTTCCTGTTTGCTCATGATAAAATGCTTAGTATTCTACTACCACTTTCTGACACTCAAACTTCACTCTGCCCCTGAAAAAGGAAAATCATTTTCTTCAACCAGGGCCTTCTTCCTTGCATTAATATTAATATCCCATGAGAATATTAGCTCTGGAGGAAAGAATGTGGTGGCAAAATTCCGTATTTTCTCATGCAATTCACTCCCAACTTCCACTCACACATGAATAGGACGGTCAGGAGAAAAGCTCGCCATTCCCCCCGGCCTCTCTTCACACTTCCCCTCAGCTTCTTCTGACACCCACTCTGTTTTTATTTTTCTTTCCTACTGAACCAGAAGCCACTTTTATTAGTAGAGGCTCTTCTTTAGGCAGAGTATATTTTGTATTTATTAGAGCAAACGAGGATTTAAGTTTAAAAAAATTGGTTGGCACTGGCTAGAGTGTAGAGACAGAAAATGGAGTCTGCTCAGTCCCCTAGGCTCTAAGCCCACCTGACGGCTCTTTCTCCCCTCTCTTGGGCTGCAGGAAGGATGTATCAAAACCTAATGTATTATCAAGCCTTAGTAATATTTAAGCAAGGTCAGGGGAGTTGACAGTTGTTGCCTCTCTTTTTTTTCCTAGAAATGCTATTTAAAAGACTTTCTGGAAAAAAAGAAACTCCTTAATGCCATTAATTCTTCTGCATTTTAAACATCTGAATTTTGCATTTAAAAATAAAAATCATTAAAGTGGCTCTTTGCAAATGTGGCCGAGTGACAAAATACATGCATTCAAATGTGGGCTCCATACTTATGAATGTATGATTTTGAATAAGTTATTCAACCTCTCTGTGTCTCAATTTCCTCATGTGAGATATATTTCTGAATGAAAATGATAAATACCAACCTCATAGGCTTTTGAGTTAAACTATGGAAAGTATTTCAGCATAGAGTTGGCACTCAAGAAATATTTGATGAATTTATACAATCTAACAGAATAAACATGCTAATTACAGAATCCAAATACTTTCACCTCTGATTGTTGTATAGTTTGAGTGATCTGTTGCTGTTTAGTAAAAGGAGACAAGAATCTGAGCTCACTGGAGAATTTTACAGATTAAGGGGATCAGGCCTAGATGTTAAAGTTAGAAACTTTTATGGAGAACCAATGTGTGCCATGTTCTGAGCCTGGCATTTTTCGTGTGCCATTACACATAAGTCTCTAAACAGTTCTTCTGAAGGAGACACAATTAGTTCCACTGTGCAGATGAGATAAATGAGCTCAGAAATGTTAACTACCCCAAATCACACTTACCCCAGCTAGTAAGTCAGTGGTAGAGGTAGGATTCTAATCCTACACCATTTTAAAACCAAATATAACAAGGAAAAAGGAGGAAGGCAGACTGTGCAAGTAAAATGATTTTATGAAAATGTCATTATTGAAGAGATCACTGACAAGGTTTGTTTAGAATCCAAATATGGTTTGGTATCTGTCAGAATTAGCTTCAAGGTAGAGATTCAGACTACACACTGTTCAGTTTTAATCCAGTGAAGAACGAATGCCATTGTGTTTTTCAACAGCAGACTCACAGACCATCAGAGATAGAAAGCGACCCAGAAGACCATTTAGTCCAACCTCCTCCATTAACACCTAAGAGACACAAGAGGTGCAGTGGCCGGCCCAATGTCATACAGGTGATTAGTGGCTGAAGTAGCCAGGATTCTTCTGGACCCAACACTCCTCCCCTTGCAGCATGCAGGATAGCCAACTGGGACACCATGGTTTTAAATCCATCCATTTAGATGCATGTAAATTCTAGTTCATTTTAAATACCCCAACTCCTACTTTAGCACTTAAACCTAAAAAGAATATTAGAGTGATTCTTAAAATTATTTAGGAAGATATAATAAATAATGAGAACATTCTCTAGTGAAAATAAGCTTCTATGATCTAGAATCTTCTTTTTAAAAACTGACTAAAATTCTGGGATTGTTGTATTTTATCAAACAAGAACAGGGCTTCCCTGTGGTGCAGTGGTTGAGAATCTGCCTGCCAGTGCAAGGGACATGGGTTCAAGCCCTGGTCTGGGACGATCCCACATGCTGCAGAGCAACTAGGCCCGTGAGCCACAACTACTGAGCCTGTGCGTCTGGAGCCTGTGCTCCGCAACAAGAGAGGCCGCGACAGTGAAAGGCCCGCGCACCACGATGAAGAGTGGCCCCCGCTCGCCACAACTAGAGCAAGCCCGCACACAGAAACGAAGACCCAACACAGCCAAAAATAAATAAATAAATTTATATAAAAACAACAACAACAAAAAAAAACAAGAACAAAAATTAAATATTGTCTGGGTAGAAGAGCCCTTTAACGGAAAGTATTGCTCTTTATACAGAGAGGAATTAAAAAGATCTTTAACTTTTTGTTGTTGTTGCTGTACTGCATTCATTCACCAAATGTTTACTGAATGTCAAACAGCTATGACAGCAGGAGTTCTACTTTCCTTGCATATTTCACAGCACTCATTACAGTGCTGGGCTTTTGGTAGTCATTGACTAATTGGCGGTACCTTATCCTATGTTCAGTATATTAAACGACTTCAGGACAAAAGTCATTGAGGTTATGTCAGCTACTATTTATTTCCTCCTACAGAGGTGAAGGAAGGACACAGCTCTTGACTATTCCAATGCTTGTGTTGCCCCGAAACATGCAGCATGATATGCACTTTCTTAGTTATAATATCATCAGTAATGTAAAGTCCAACGTTTTACATGTGCATGTACTGTCTCTTAGGCTGGCAACCATCAGGCTATGTGATGGTAGCCATACTGAAAAAAACTGCACTATCTAATTATGTCATAGTACACAGTTCTATCATAGGGCCAAGCTTTGTTAATGCAGGTAATAAAAGACAGATGAAAAGCACATTATCCATTGCTTCAGCAATAGTGCATTATTACAAACATAAGAAAGCTAAAAATGCCAGATCTTGGGAAGATCAAACTTTTAACCTAAACTTCAAAATATGCAAAACATTACTTTGGTAGAAAGGGTTTTGGATTGCAATAGCAATGTGGAGAGAAAGGAAGTACTAAAGGTAAAGACAAAGAAGGATGGAAGTACACAATTCTAAGTGATTTTTATGGCAGACACTTAGCCAGGTCAGCAAATAAATTGTTAACTGACAAGCAGTTGTCATATGAACTTTCTCAAGCCAAACATCCTGAAATAAAGGAAGGCTGGTGGGCTGAATAAGCAACGAAACCACAATTAGCCACAAATTCGCTGGATATGGGCAGGCCTCTATAAGGCCTAGCAAAGATTTACCTGCCTTATTGTGAAAACGGTGAAGCATCTTCCTGCAGATGATACTGAAAAGTCAACAATCATGGAGCAATTGATCTTAATTCATCACGTGGGTCTCTCCACTTTCCCTAAAGTACCGTACAGCAAAATTAACTTGGGATTTAAAGGACTGACGTTACAATCTCAAGGATTTTGTTCTACATTATCCATCCAGTAGAAAAGTTCTGGCAAACTATGTGATGATGATAGGAATCTCTACAAAAATCCACAAATATCATGGCAACACATACTCAGGCCTCAGCTATACACTTATAGAAACACAAGAGATGGTGCATGCAATGATAACACAGATACTTAACGGATATCCATTATGGAAAATTCAGCACATTTCATGCTCAGTAAATTAGTTATTAATATTGGTGACGTAAGGGTGTTATCCGATTGGTGTGGTTTTCCTGCCATCAGGGCACTGAAGGCATAATTTCAACCATTAAGTGGAAATTCCAAAAACACTATGATTTGAATTCTCATGAATACAATCAGGCAACTGGGTTGTTAAGTGATGAAAGACTGCAAATCTGGCTATCAAGATCAGTCAATAAACACCATTTGCTCACTGTAGTAGGGAAAGATGGTTGACAGCGTAGGTGTGGTTAGTTCAGTTATCAAATGCATTCGAAGACTGAAAATATGCCATCCACTGTGCTAGATAAAACACGATGCCTTTATTTAAAGAGCTTACTGTCTAGTGCAGCATCTTGTAATTTAGAAATATAGTAATTATATTTAGAGCATATATACATAAATCGTCAATTAAAGATGCTTTCTAGGTACCACTGATTGCATTCAGCAATTTTCTACATAGATTTCAAAGATTCTGATTCTCAATACAATAATGATTGAAAGAGTTAAGAAGATGTCCAATCTATGATGATATCAAAACTATAATAAAAACCTAACTCTTGGTTCCTATTACACACATTTTTCTATATGCCAGACCTTTGGCTCATAATTATAAAAATGCACTACAAATATTAAACTGGTGATGATTTCCTTTGGTCTGACCTTCCCAAGTCCTACCTGGATTTCAGATATTAATAAACGTCTCTTCACACAAGTTATGGGTAACTTGGGAATTAGCTCCCATGATGCTACCAGCAAAAGGTAAGTAATTCTGTTGGTAACAGTATTACTTTTGTAAAATTGATCAAACATTTGTATAAAGTTATGGTGTTGAGACCAGTACCAAAATAAATATGAATCTTAGTCTGGTGTTTGTCACTTTGATGAGCATATATCATATTAGGAAAGTTTGTAGGTTTCAAATGTGTTGTCTGCACATGTGGAAGGACAAAGAAGATTCCTTACACATCCATGCTTTCAATATATAACACCCGAGTTACAAGATACCAGAAGATTTTAAGTTTTTCTTCTTTAGATGCCTACTTTGTTTCCAGTTCACTTATAATCACTCTCTGAGAGGAGCAATAAACACTAAATATTTAAGGGTAATGAAAATTTAGCCTGAACATCTACTTGCATGAACATCACATGGGAAAGTTTTTTCTTTAGCTGCTCTGTGGTACCAGTGTCTGTGACCGTACATCCCACTGAGAAATATAGAGTCCCAAAGGGCAAAATTAAGGGTAGAGAACATCTGACTTCAATCACAGGCGTCAGGATAAGAAATGCGTAACACATGGTCACAACTCAAAAGCAGTGATCTCGAGGTTACTGCAGAGGATGGCAGCTGTTCAGTTGGACATCTGGATCTCTGTGGCTCCAGAAACGGATTGTTCTCACATGAGATCTGTCTATGAGAAGCTCAGCCTGTCTTCAGTAACAATTCTAACAATTTGAATGAAAGCTTCATGTAGTGCCCAACAAATAATAAATTTTCACAAATACACAATATCCTTGTTTCTGGAAAGTAAATGTTGCCCAGAAGCAAAATATTAAAATTAGAAGGATCACTTTGGGGTTCTATGGCTGTGTCCAAACTGATCCTTCACCTTTAGTGTTTACCCTCAAAAGATTATCAAGGGTAATGTAAGGGTTTTTACATACTGTCTTCCTGTATTATTTGACACTATCTGAATATATATAACTTTTTGCTTACTTTTCAAAAGTTCAGTTTCATTCTCTTTTCTAAGAGCAATAATCAGCAAAAGGGGCATGAAAGGTTAGCACATGCAAGTCTAGTTTAGTATGCAAGTCTAGTTGTATCAATTTCAAACTGTGTATAACTATTCTAATTGGTAAGCAGGAATTAAGAAGTATGATCATATTTAAACATACATGTCCAGCTAATCAACTTTATCAGTGCACTAAGCGAAGAAATTATACTTAAATTCTTTACAATTACAAGGTTAAGATTGGTAATACGTACAGAAGACCTTTTTTTAGCCAATTAAACAAGACATAATAGATTCACACTAATTCATAACGATGTAGAAATGGATAGACGATTGAATTAATGGAAATGATGCTTTCTTGGGTAGAAGGCCACTAGTCCTGAGTAACTTATGAACCTGAGTATGGGGTTGGCACAGTCCCCATTCAACAGTGGGAAGATTTTCCAAGGCATATAGCAGTAGGTGTAATAAAATGCATCTGTATATTCAGTCTGTTTTTATAAAAAATTATCTATATAACCACTTGGTACAAATTTCAAACCATAAAATAACTGAAGACACTTTAAACACAGTTGAGGGGTTATGCTATTTGCTCAGCTTACTTGGTTTTGTTATTTATGCAAGACCTGTACATTTCAGTACTTTTCTTGCTGCAGTTGGCTAGCTGGAGGCGGGGGGGGCCCCTTAGCAGAGACTCTGAAGGGGCCTATCACAGTGTAGCTGCTCCAGAAACAAGCGCTCTTCCAAAAAACACACTTTCTTTGATGTATGGCATAGTGTAATATTTAAATCAAGTGTTCAGAAACTGAAAGAAGTTCCTGAAAAGATTTAGTTAAGATACATTAGAATTGGAAAATTCTGAATAGCTTTTGATTTAGTCCATTCCTAAGTAAATAAGGGGAAGAGGAAGCAACTTAATTTCAAACAGTTCAAGTTATCAGTGATACATAATGGAGGGTACAAGATGTAAGGTAAAAGGCCAAGACAAATTATATATGGCCATTAATTATCAGAGGACAACGAGATGGAATGACATAATAAATCCCCGATCTCAGTTGTAGACAGTGAGGAAAAGTTGGAAGAGACTTAAATGTTCAACAGTCATTAAATCAAAATCTTTCTTAAGGTGACAATGTCAGAGGCTGGAAATGTTACTCTGAAACACAGTGGATGCCTGTGAGCCACTGGCACAGACGGGAAAAACTGAAAACCCATGTGAAACGATCATGCAGAACTAATACCCCAAATCGGATTGCTCCCAAGTTCCTCGGAGGGAAGGAAACAGGATTAAGAATTCAGCCCTGACGAAGTTCACACCCTTTTGATAATCAGATACTAGCTTGCACTTCAAACCAGAGAGAAGAGCTACACCTGTAGGTCTTGATTTAACTGGATGCCTTCATAACAATCTTGGTGAATGGTTGAAGGGTTCTGGTTAATAGAAGCCTGCTAGGAGAAGCAGGTGGAGAAGTGACCTCTAATAGTAAATCAAGCATCTTTGGAAGCTGCTTTATGTCCTTAACCTGGGTGACCCTCAGGCCTGGAGTCATAGTATGGATACCTGGGAGAATATATATTATTAGAAACCAAATAACCCTTGCACAAAACCAGGGAAAGAATTTTTTTTGTTTTGTTTTGGGATAGAGACTAAAACTCAGAGAAGGCTATAATCAAATGAACCTTTAAGGCATGGCTCTTGAACTCCAGCATTCACCAGCATCACCTAGAAGACTTGTTAGAGCACAGATTGCTGGCTCCATCCCCAGGGTTTCTGAATCCCTAGGTCTGGAGATGGTTGGAGAACCTGTAGTTCTAACAAGCTCTCAGGAGCTGTTGGGGTGCTGGTACTGCAGGTCTGGGGACCACACTTTGAAAACCAGCACTTTAAGGGATACTGAATAAAAGGATATGTATCTTCCTCACAGAAAACTATGATTTGTCCTCAATGGAATCTAATCAGAAGGTTTACACGCAGTTAAAATTTAAAAATGAGCAATGACCACTACCGTTAATTTGGAACAGTCAAACTAACCTCACAAAAGCCTTCTGCAATGGAAAAAGTAGGAAACTCTTTCCACGGTACACACTGGCTTTACTGGCTGTGGTCTCAGTCAAAGCACAGAATGAACCTTGGCCAGCAGCATGAGGTCTCTCAAGCTTGCAGCTGTTGGGAGGAGGCTGCTCTGCCAGTGACTCTGGGCAGGAAGTTCCTCGTTAGAACTGATGCTTCTCTTTTATTCAGCTCGGAGGGAAAAGAAGAAAAAGAGGCAAGAGCCTCTAGGCTTCTCCAAACTTCTTTTAACTATCTGACCTCCCCAAAGCCACCATGTTAGATGGTGGCTTTGCTGCCATGGCTGCTTGACTTGTGGTAACTGGCAGCTCGAGGTTCAGGGTGATGCTAAGCCATAAATCACACCTATATCTTCACTCATGGTGGGCTTACTGACAGCATAAATAAAATGAAAATCCAAAATGACAGACAAGCACAGGGCACTGAGACCGAAAAATATCTGCAATAAGGCCACTGTGCACCTGATCCAAACTGCCAGCCAGCAGTCCATAAGGAGCATTAAGCAACAGTGTAACTTTCATCAGAAACAGGACTTCAGAGCGCACATCAAGTTCAACGGGACTTCTCACAATGCTGCTTTCCAGGACCCTGCCTCAGATAAAGAATGGAGCGCTCCCGCAGTTTTTTCTTTCAAGTAAACAGTTTAAAATGTATGTTGTTGATGACAACACAGCTTCCGTGTTCATACCCTTTTACAGGACGCCTGCCATTCTTCATTCCCTTATTCCACCAAGTGCTCAGCAATAACGGGCCAACAAAATCGAAACTAGCATTACCACTACCCTAGGGATACCACTGAATGAGAGTTACGCAGTATGATCTGATAATAGCTGGCTTCAAGAGCTGAAAAGGAAAAAAATGTCTTGTAAAGGGGATATACTAGACATTTAGATTTTAAATCCTATGTGCAACATGACACACAGTTTGGGAATTGCTCTTTTGGCTTTCAGGTAAAAAAAAGTGATAGAAATAGGTTATGATATATGAAATACATATAAATACTGCTTTAAGATATAGCTGCGCATCATCACACAAGGATGAAGAGAAACAACCCTGTTTTACCAAGAGAAGCCTTTCGTACCTGGTTAACAGACCAGCCCACATCATTAGAAAAAAACTTAAGCGTTTCATGTGTTAATCTCACTAGCTCTTTATGGTGCCATTATCCTGATGTCTTGAATGGCATACACAGGACAAGCGAGCATGACTCCAGTCCACAGGCTTGCCCAAGTCAAGGACATAAAGCTCCTCCCAAAGGTCCTTGAGGAAATGACTATGGATCCCGGGGAAAGAAATGCGAGACAGTGGGAGGGAAAAATATTTCCAATTGAAATATAGCATGTCAAGAACAAAGAGAGGCTGCCTCATGTGTCAAAGAATATAACGTGGATTTAGCCTTTCTTTAAAGTTTGATAACTTTTTATGGGACCCTGTGAATAAAACTGATTTTTTTAGTAAAAAAGAAAAAAATAGAGAGGTGCACTATAATGAAGTACAAATTTTCACACTACTGGCCAAGTTTTTTTCTTTTAAAAGCCAGTTGAACTCTCCGTGGCTTCAGATGATTCAGAAATCCACCTGACTCTAAATTGAAACATTTGTAAGGAAAAACAAAAGGAAACTAATTTGATGGAAAACCTGATACTTAAAACATTAGACGTGTCCTGTTGTCACAGGAAAAGCCCATAAACAATCCCCAGGAAATAAAAATAGAATCCGGGTAATAAAGTCTAACCTTTTTTCCGCGTGGTGCTTAGTCTAGCTCCACTGGCCCACAGGGTGCCGCTCGCAGAGGCCTCCAATCCGGCGTTTCAGACCAGAGCTCCCCGTGAGAAACGCCTGGCCCGACACCTCAGCTCGGCAGACTGTGTGGAAAAGGGCTGCTCACGACCCTGCGATTCAAGATGGCGGACGCGGGCTGTGCGCAGAGACTCTGCGCCCGGCACTGTGATCTGGGGCCTGAGCAGCGCCGCTGCACCTGCCTTGCAACAACTCCGCCTCCCTCCCCTCTGCCAAGGTCCCTATAAAGCGGGCCGGCCCACGGCCAATCGGCAGATCGCGTGCTCTAGAGCTCTCGCCTCTCCATTCTCTGATTAAAGAGTAAAGCTTGTCTTTGCTTCTGAACCAAACTTGGTCTTGTTCTATTGGCTTGATCAACACTGGGCAGAAGGACCCTTGCTGGGGACTGGCTCTGGAGGATTCGTAACACTTAAAAAATAAAGGTATGATTTTAAGAAAACATTAAGTCAGGATTTAAAGGAGACTGTCAATTAGTGACAAATGAACATATAATATTATCCTACTTTCCCTCAGAATAAGATATTTCCTCTTAATTTATAACATCTGAACTGTTGGTAGTTTAATATCCACTACTTTTGTTTAAAAAAAAAAACTGCTTCAAGCTAGTATTCTGATCTTTTATTTCCAGTAGAGTATACAGCTGTCACAGAGCTCCTGTATTTAAGGATAAATAGTAATTTTTGTTTTTATGTAAATAATGCCGGTCAAAATGCCTTACCAAAGAATAAAAAATGAGAGGGTGTCAAGTCGTGAGGCTCTATGGAGAGGGGATAGAAGACAGTCTGGGCATGAATGTCCAGCATCTGCCAGTTTGAGAAAAACAGAGCATTCATTCCAGGGAATGGCAAGTATGCAATGTCAATGCCTTAAAACATAGCAAGTTATTGTTAGAATTACAGGTGATAAATGTATGGCTGTATTTTGACTACAGCAGCATTTTTTCCCCCAGATTCCCACCTATATGCTCAAAAGCATAAGGTTTTACATTTTGAAAGGTGGAGGTTATCAGATTATATGTTGCTTTAACTATTCTCCTGAAAGGGATCTAACATGATGCTATGTTTAGAAATCTAATATACTCCTGCAGAGAGCAAGGTGGGAAGTTCACATCCACAGCTGTCTCATGGCTTTGGACCACGTCAGAGTCAAGCTGTGTTATGGAAGAATACCTAGCCACAGAAGTATTCCTGGGCTTTCAACCACGAGAGTAGTCAAGGACACGTGACGTTCAAATCCCTTTCTTAATTGGCTGGCTCTGAAAGACATGAAGGTGCTACAAACCCCAGTCAGCCAGCCGCTTCATTGTAGGTTTTTGAGGTATCAAACACCAGAGGTCAACAGTAAGGGCTGACTTGGTAAAACACTCAGAGTGACTTGGGTTGGGTTTGGATTTGGGTAGGATGTGGGCATAGGATAGAGCAGGAGAGGCTAAGATGGGGACAGATGAGGTTAAAACGTAAAGGTTCAGCTGGTTTTACCAGAGCAGAGCAGATTCGTTTACTTTATTAATCAAAAGCAAGGGAGACTTCTCTGAAGTTTGTTTGGGGGCTTGGAATCTAAAATTCTGCTTCTAGATGTAAGCATTTCTCCTAGCCTTAACCTAGATGTGTCGTGTTTTGTACGGAAATGAAACTAGACGGAATCTTTCATGGTTTAAATTTCTTTTTTCAAATAGGGATAAGCTGATACGTTTTTACTGCTAAACATCTGAGAACTTAAAAGTTGAAAGATGTAACTATTTTTATATCATACTTCAGAGCATGAAATGCCTTTACATACATACTTTCCCAAATTTACTTTCCAGCTTAAGGGTTCATGGTTTAGTTTTTTTTTTTTTTTTGTGGTACACAGACCTCTCACTGTTGTGGCCTCTCCCATTGCGGAGCACAGGCTCCGGACGCGCAGGCTACCAGCCATGGCTCACGGGCCCAGCCGCTCCGCGGCATGTGGGATCTTCCCGGACCGGTGCACGAACTCGTGTCCCCTGCATCAGCAGGCGGACTCTCAACCACTGCGCCACCAGGGATGCCCCATGGTTTAGTTTTGATCCAAGAAAACCAGACGCTTTCATGAGGACAGCTTCCTCATTTGAAGGCCATGAAAATCATAAATTTTCTGTTTTGTTTTAAATTGAGAGAAAATACTGGGACAGTTTGTTTGAAGAGGGGTATAAGAATCTTGGAAAAGGAATAACTTCCTCAGTGATAATTCACATTGTTGGCCACCATATGATGTGTAGCTGGGCTTATGGTACAAATACTAAGTAAAACAATTTGAGATATTTACCCTTTCCTAAAATAGCGTTTGCTAAGTAAATATACCACCTAATTATATGTAAGAATCTAGTCCCACATAAAACAATTATTTTTTAACTGTAAGATTCAATACAGATTAGAGAAAATGTAATAAACACTGTGATTCTAAGTATGCTTTACATACCTCTGACTTGAGCCTCATGCATCTACCACAGTTGAAAGGAGAATGAAGAAAAATAGGCTTAATTGTTTTCTTAGCTAAGTAGGTAGGCATTTTTTATCCACATAACCTTTAAATCCAAATGCCTTATGTGCACTATTATGTTAAGCTATAGATTTTATCTCTTTATTGGTAAAAATATGTAAACTATAACAAGAAGGAAAATTCGTGATTCTGGGAAACGGCATAAGATGTTATATAACCAACTGGTTTCCAGCCTTCAAATCAGACATTAGTCAAGGAAATAATAATGACCTTAGCCAATGGGAAAAACATCAAGCCAGATTCCTCCCAGCTGTGTTTCTCCCCTCTGTGGCCTTCAGTAACTTCAATGGAAGTTTAGTATGTTTAGGGAGAAAGGTGGCCAGAAGAATCAAAATTATTAAACCAAAAAGGTCAATCTTCAAATTAAGTCTTGGACCATGATCATTTCAAGAATAAGGTTTATCCCTTCCAATGTCCTAGTGCTACAAGCAATATGGCTGACCAACCACTCAATGGGGCTGATATCACACATTATCTTGCCAAAGGGGTGAGTAAAGGAAAAACAGTTGCTGGCTTTGAAATGTACAAATCAAGCTATTAGTGTTTCTTTAGCATTCCTTTTAATTTCCAGCTCAAGCTTATGGTGACTGCAAGAGATAGGAAAAATCCTCAGAGGAGGCAGGTCCTTGGATTTAATTCCATATAAACAGAGGGCCAAGGAATTTTGACAAAATTGTTGCTCACAAAAAGCTAACTTTGCCTTTGAAGTTCTTGTGTGTTCCATACTTAAAGTCAGACATCTTTATTCATCCAACCATAGTATGCGGCCTTCAATAATATGATATCATGCTTTATTTTTTTTTAGATTAAAAACAGTCTTTCATAAGATCCCTCTCTGTTATAAAATCATCAGCTAACATGTTTTCAAGGATTTGCCAAGTACACAATCTGAATTACCTTCACTTTTCAGGCCTAACTGGCCTGATGTAATTTTTTTTTTTTTAATGACCACAGATGTGCTAATAGTGCTTTAGATCAGTTTCTATTAAAAAGAATGGACCACATGAAGTTCTTCCCAACACATTAAGTGAAAAGCTATCTAACCATTATCTGTAGGATTTAAATAAAACCTGTTAATTTTCTCCCTTATTTCCTTCCCAGTTAGTCATTTAGATCCAAGGAGATAAAATATCAATATTATGGTACTGGTCAAAACATCAAGGAAAAAATACTGACATAATTTTTCAATACCCCAGATATTACCATAGAGTGATACCACCCCCACTAAAACCTCTGGTGCTCATTAGCACATCAATGGCTCCAAGTCTTAAGGTTAGCTACAAACAAATCAAACCTGCTTAGTGGTGTCTACTCCAGAATTTCTCCAGCCAGCCTGAACACATCACTCCTTTCTCACGTAATTCCTAGTGCCAAACAAACTTTGGGACATACACACCTGTACTTATGTCTCTTTTTTCCTTCTTAACACCATGACTGGTGTTTACTGGTTTACTGGTAATAACTCAGTAAAAGGTTTTTGGAATGAATAAATGAGAAAATGCAAGGCTGTACTATCAGAGGTTATGTAGATTGTACTGGTAAATTTTGAAATAAAATATCTCTGTCTTCCGTAGTGACCATTGAGTTCCAGTTCATGGAGAATGCCATTTCTTCTGCACATTCAAATGTGGTAAGTTAGGAAAACGTATCTTGAGTAGAAAAAGAAGCATCTTCATGAAATATGAGAAATCTAAAAAGCGAGTAGATGTTAACAAACACAAAATGTAATGCACATTCCAAAGATATCTCTTTATTGTCCTTGTCTCTGTTCAGAATCTTTCCATTATGACTCAGTGGGATTTAGTTCCTGGATGTTTATTCTTATTTAGCATTTAATAGAAATCTTTCTCCACTGGTAGATCAGCATGTAAAGGGGATAGGTTCTTAAAAACACTTTGATGTCGAGAAAGGCTAAGATGCTGAAAGCAGATAGATAGTACCAAATTATACTAGAACTCTTGGCAAGTAGATGTCATGGACACAGGAGTTTGGTGCTGTGATTTTGGTCAGAGTAAACCAAAGATGGGCCAGGATATGACTGGAGTGGTCACAGTGGGATATTTGGCCACAAAGAGACAAATAAATAAATTGTGCTACGAATGGATTCTTTAGAGCTCTACAATTCAAATATCATTTGTAAATTCTTTATTGACATAAAAAATGAATGATTGGAAAAAAATTTTAAGATACTGCACGTAGTAGCAGACTGCTGAGATGATGGATGTAACAATCCTGAACATTTGTAAAGTGGACTGCCTAATATTATATATGCATATCTCCATGACATGTTATAACACATGATAATTTATGAGGGAGAAAGCATCAAAATAAAATCAACTGTATATAAACACTCCCTGAATTTAAAGTGCTGGCAACTTCTGCCTCAAGGGGTACTCATTTTCCTCCTTTTTAGCCAGTCATTTTTGAAACACCTCAATTATAAATCCAAATTTTGGTCAGAAAAATGTGACTGACGACACCTGAAAAAGGAAAATGCAAGGTGAAAAATATTATTCTTTCTCTGCTGGTATAAGTTGCCAATAAATTAGTTGCATGTCATTCACGAGCTGATATCATTTGGATTGGTTTAACTTATATCATCCACAAAGACCAACTGCACTGTTATTTCAGTCAATGGTTGGCAATGCTGAAGAGCAGAAGCTACAGATAGTCTGCTAGATAATCTGGGCCAAACTGTGGCAAGGATACCTATGCTATTATTTACAAAACACTCATGTAAAGCAACTAATTACATTTTGCTGTTTTTGCTTTCGTATTCCTCCTTTTTGGACTGTGGACTTGTTCCATCCATCAGTAAACTTGTGGCATCTTCCTTGATTGAAGGTGAATCTGGAGCAACTGTTCTTTGGATAAATGCTGGCAAGGTAGGAGAAAAGAGAAAAATAAACCTAGATGAATAGAATCCCTGGGCTGACAAAACTGTAAGTAATCACTGCATTTGATCTAGTTTTCTGTAAACTTTACATGGACTAACAAATCTTCGATGTAGGAATAAAATAGTTTACTATGTTTTTAAAAACACATATTCATGGGATTTAATTTTGTTTTAGATTTGAAGAGTGAGGGTGGAAGATGTGTGTTTGTTCAGTATATAGTGATATTAAAGCATTAATATGCTAATTAATAGCATTAATTCTGCTAAAGCAGAATTTTAGAGGGTGAAATCTTAAGGGCCTCCTTTTCATAGAATCCTCTTTTTTACACAGAAGGAAACAGACTAGATCTGGAATGTAGGTTTACTGTTTTTCTACTACCTGTTCCCTCTCTTCTGAGCTCCAGATGCCTATATCCAAATGTCTATGTCAAACACTCCCACCTGATCTATAATCTCTGACGTCTGCCCATCGCTTGCTCTCTTCATCTTAGAAAATGATACACTCATCCACCCAGTTTCTCAAACCCTGGTTCCTTCTTTCCTTTGGCCGGCCTGCTCGACCCATCCAATTTAAGAGTAAGTTCTGAGGATTCTACCGCCCATTTCACCTGATTCCTTCTGCTTCACACCACCTCTGTTACCATCAGCCCAGCCCAAGCCACCATTTCCTCTCTTTCTGTTTTCATCTTGCCTCCTTCTCCACACACCAGAATGATTTTACCTTCTAAAAGGTAAATCCGATTATGTCACTCTACTGCATTAACCCTTCCCTCCCCCTGCGCCCCCCCCAGCCTCCCAGCGAAATTAGAATAAAATCCAAACACCTGATGGTGGCTGAAAAGGCTCCACCAGGACCTCAGCTCCCACCACTCTCTCTCCCAATCATAGAATAAAAAGGGGAAAAAAGAAGAGTTTTCCTCCCTCTCTCACTCCTTCAGTGTTCCATCTCTCTAGAAGACCATACCCCTTTCTTCTCTGGGGCCTTTGCACTTACTGCTCCCTCTATCAGGAAAACTCTTCCCACCCAATTTTAACTCAGCTGGTTCTTCTTGCCATTCAAGTTTCAGGTCAACTGTAACCTTCTGATCACTAATATATAGTTCTGGTCCTGGTACCTTCTATGATTTCACCTTTATAGCACCAGTCACCATTTTGCTTGTTTATTGCTTACTACCTGTTTCTTCCATGAGATGAGGTGACCTTTTCTGTCTTAGTCACTACTGTATTCCCCCAGAGCCAAACACAGAGCCTCATGCATAGTCTCTTAGTAAATGTTGTTTGAACGCGTGAATATATTTTAAGGGATTTCAAAACGATAGTCAACTGGGGATTTTCTAGCTGCTTTCTAGAAAGCATTTATAGAGTACATACCTTGTCAAATCGCAATAATCAGAACTCAATTATTTAAAAATATCTGGCACCTAACTGGTCAGTGAAAAGATAATCACCAAAAAATAAAAATAAAAAAGCACTATCACATACAATGAACCTATAAGATGGAGAGGTAGAAAGATTGTGCTTTCATGAAATAAATAAATCCTATAAAGGACAAGAAATAATATTTTACATCAGCAGTACCCCAACATTTTTATTGCTATAAATCTTTGGCACTTTAGTTTACAAGTTTGAGGACAGACTACACATGAAGCATCCATTCAGTTAGCCAGGGGGATCCTGAAGTACAACACAGAAGTGAAGAGTATTGCTGTTCTCGCTGTGATCAAGTCCCATCTGAGGGACTTAAACCTCCACTAAAGGAACGTCAGAAAACAAATTAAGAATACTGACTTTTCTTTTTATAGCGACATATTCTGAAGTAAGGAAGTGAAAAAAAGTACTTGTTAGTAACTTTCATTGATTTGCTTTTCTAAGAATATCAAGTTAAATTAATATGAGAGATTCACTTCCAGCTCCTGAAGTAGTCTGCAGATAACATTCCCCCCCCCCCCCATGAAAAATCACTGTCCTTTCTTTTTGGGATTATTTATTTATTTAAATAAACATTATTTACCACAATGTTAGAATTATGGAAAAATTACAATCTGCATTTATTTTAAAAATTGAGTTTATAGATACCAACTCCACAAACATTTAGCATTTGAATCTCAAAGAACTCGAGATTTCGAGGAGTCATCAGTTTACTCCAGACTTCATTCAAACCCAGTCTGGTCCGGGCCCCAGGAGTGTGGGCCCTGTCCTGAGTTGTGTTCCTTTAGCCTAAAAGGAGCTATACATGGAGACCAGTGGTCAGTCACTACTTATAAAAAGTAAAAATGACAGTTTCAAAAGCTGGCATTATGAGTCTCTCTTACTAAGCCCCCACTGTCTACAGGCTGCAGGTAATGGAATCCAAGCCTCCTAAAAGAGTGTCCTGAATCATGGCCATAGCTTCCAGCCAGCCAGGATAAATTTGGTAGTAATCACGGCTCTAAATAATGGATTTCTGTGTTCCTATTTCCAATGGTAATATAAACTTACAATTTATATATTTCTTCCCTTCTTCCTGGCAGGAGGAATCTACCTTTTCTTGAATTGACCTGAACTACACAAAGCTGACATAAATTACTACTTAAAACAAACTTTCATTAATGCTGGATCATTTCAGAGACCACAAATTATGCAGTATTTTCCCATTTCCTTTGTTTTTTCCATGGTCAGTGATTCTACGCTTTCGTTTGGTCACAGTTTTGACAGGGCACCTAAGTCAGCAGAACGAGTGCCTTAGCGTCAACAGCACAGACAAAAGGGCCTCATCCAGTACCAATCCCAACCTGAGTAAGAAGGAGCCTGTTCTGTGGGCTCATAAACTCATGTCTGCCTCAGCACCTCAGTTACTCCCCGGGTCTCCATACAGGTCTCAACTGCTCTAAACTCCAACCCCCAGCTTTCATGCTTCATTCAGAGGTTAAGAAAATCCAGTACTCGCTAGTCAGACATAAAAGCTGGGGTTTTCTCAGTAGCACTTTATTTTTGTAAGATTTCTTTTTGGCCAAAGCGTACATACATACACATATCAAATAGCACCAAAGGGCTACATAGAAAGACAGCAGTCTCTTGCCCCATCCCTCCCAGCCCCACATTCCTTCTCCCCAGACTCAACTGCAATCAACCCTTTATTTTTTATTTTTATTTTTCGGTACGCGGGCCTCTCACTGTTGTGGCCTCTCCCATTGCGGAGCACAGGCTCCGGATGCGCAGGCTCAGTGGCCATGGCTCACGGGCCCAGCCGCTCCACGGCATGTGGGAATCTTCCCGGACCGGGGCACGAACCCGTGTCCCCTGCATCGGCAGGCGGACTCTCAACCGCTGAGCCACCAGGGGAGCCCACAATCAACCCTTTTAGCTTTATTTTCTGTACTTGCTTCAATTTTTGAAAGAAAAAGCTGATATTGCTATTTTCTGATTTATCATTTTTAGACTTATCCACACCCATCCACTTTCCCTCATCCCATCCTCCCTATATAGTTACATCTGGACTTGTAGTTATGTCAATAGTATTTACATTATTATGACTATGTAAATATGGCTCACACAAACCTAATAGGTCTACTATGACAATGTTTCTTGCTCATTTTTTCCTGGAGTTATTAATTGATTATTTATTAAAATTCATTAACAAATTAATTTTTGTTTTTTATTTACTCTTTATAACCATTCTCAATTGTTTCTAATAGCTCAGTTATACCTATAATAATCATATGTCGATTAGTAGTTTTTCTAAGCACTCAAATGAATCAAATAATCTATCAGTTTGTTTATTTCCTAAAGATTCTCCTGAGGGAATCTTTTCTTTCTTCCTTCACTATGATAGAACTAAAGAATATGAGTGTCCAGATGAAAAGCTCCCCCCACAACCCTGCCCCAGCAAATAGTTAGAAAACTCAATAAACCAAGACCCACAGGGAGGCATATCATCACAAAACTCACTGGGGTTAAAGGGACAATCCTAAAAGTTGCTGGGCCAGGGGTGAGGGTGGGGCAGTGGTGGTGAAAAGGATCACGTCAAAGGAATGGGAGTCAAAACAAAAAGACATAAGGTTTTTCAACAGCAACACTGGATTTTGGAAGATGACTGTGCAATGGCTTCAGAAGAAAAGTCCTTTTTAACCTAGAATTTTATAGCCAGCCAAAGTCTCAGTCAAGTGTGAGTGGAAGAAACCCATTCTCAGAGATACAAAAACTGAACATATTTACCTCCCTTTCTTGGATGTGCTCCCACAAAAGATGTGCAACAGCTGTTTGTTGGGTGAGCCCTCATCATCCGCCCCGCTTCTGGCCTTTGTTCTGTTTTCTTTGTTCTCTCATCCCAGGACTCTCACTAATCAGGCACTGTCCTCCTTGTATTGATTTTCTGAATATCTTATCTTTTCTCTCCTATTGTCCCATTCTTTCTTTTTCCTTATCTTCTACTTTGTAGGTTTCTCAACTTTGTTTTCCACCTTTCTAGTTCATATTTTAAATTTCTGAGACCTCTTATCCTGTGTTCCTTTTTTATAGCATCTTGCTCATATTTTTACTAAATGTACTATTTTCTCGTTTCTCTGAGGGCATTAATGATATTTTTAAGATATCTTCCATTCCCTGTATTATCGAATTACTGTAGGCTCCATTTTTCTCTTTGTTGATCTTGACAGATGTCCTTTTTAATTTTGAAGTTTCAAGAAAAATTACAGGACAGTTTCTATAACTAACCTGAAATTGTTTGTGCTACAAAAATGGAGAAGTATTCAGGATGATTCTAATTCGCTTCCAAAAATACTACATCATGAAAAATATATAAAAAATTCAAGGTTCATCAGAAAAGCAAATAAGAATAAACATTATTTCTAGAAATAAGTTTATTAAATCACTTAAAATGATTAACAATAGTACCTATGATTAAACTTTTTAAAGTAAACTTAAAAACATGGAGGTAGGTATGGGAGGAAACTCATAAAACAAACTTGTCAAAAAGAACAGTAAAACTGTGTAAATAAATAAATAATTTATCAATAAATTAATAAAGAGGTTTACTTTCTAAGCTAAATTTTCAGTCAGATTGTACAATATAGACTATAATAAGTATTTTCTTATCCAAATTATGTTCTCAATGATATTTTTTCCTATTCTTATTTAACTTTATTTTTTTTGAGCCAGTGTATTTATATAGAAACCTATGGCAGCCTGTAAGTACTATATCTTAGAGAAATGACCAGGGCTAGTCATGAAATGTTACTGAATGAAAAGCTGAATACAGTTTCTTTTATTGCCTGTCACAGTATTAAATAAAATTCTAAAAAATTTCATGTTTTCCCCTTAATGTCTTCTAACCACTTTCTTCTAGGTACCTTTCTAGGGAGCCTTATGAAAGTCATAATGGCAAAATTAAATACCAGTAGAACAATGACCTCTGTGCTCATATCATGGCGCTGTTTACTTCCAGGCTCTTAAATGTCTTAATGGATGGGATATGATGTTTGATGGTGCTCTGTCCCCACCCTCCTCCTCTTCCATGCTTACATACATCAAACAGACCTGAGGAAATTTTTCCATTGCTTAATATGAAAAATAAAAATTTTATCCTATGTGTATATCACATTCTGAGGTACAGTAACCAAACCTGAGATATGATCCAATTTGAAGGGTGACTGCCAGATTAGAATAGCAGAGGGTTTATGAAAATATATAGAATCACTTGGTAAAATGGTTAGGACAGGAAAGGGAAAATGCTTAGCTTTTGCAATAAAATAATTATGATATAATGGAAGCCAAACCATTTATCAGAAACCAGTAAATATTTATTTGATGAATCTATGAATATAAATCAGCAAAAATGAGAGTTATCATTTTTGGATTTGACCTACTTCCTTGTGGCTAATTTTGATATTTTATTTTATAGCAGCCTAGTTTTTTTAAATGACAGCATTGTCAAATTGAATGTACAAACTCTATGTCCATGGAAAACTGAAGAGCTAAATGGTTATCTAACTAAGAATCTATTAACATTTGAGTCCCAAATGGATTGGATAAAAGTGGACTTGAGATAAAAAACTCATACACTCATTCATCTAATATTAATTGAGCCTTTACTATGTGCCAAGTTCTATATAGGATGCTGAGGAAACAGTGGTGCATAAAACAGACATCACTCCTAACATCATGGAGTTCACTCTTCGGTGAAGAGAAGAGTCAGTAAACAAAATGTCACTCAAATAGCAAATAATTCCATAATTAGTATGAGGAAGGTTTTAAAGGAAAATTGTAATGCTTTGTGGGCACACATAACAGAAACCATACTTAAAACTGTGGGTCCTGAAGGCTTCTTTAAGGACATTACATCCAAGGTGAAGCATAAGTGGTTGGAGATGGTATCCTGGGTCAACAGACTCGCACTCTGTCAATGTGTGTGACATTTTATCAATATTTACACTGTATTATTCACAGAATGAAATCGGACGATAATAGTTTTCATATCCTTATTCTTTGCTCAAAATTAGATATTTTCGAACAGTTCTATGCAGAGATTTTCTACTTTCTGATGACTTGAATTTTATTACAATACCATCTAACTTCCTTACCCACTCATCCATAGTTACGAGCAATCTCCAGGCCAAAAAAAAGTTGCTTAATTAAGATTTTTACCTTGGGTAATTCATTTTCAGTTTTTATGAGAAGTGTAAGGTCTAAAAAGAAGCGATTCCATATATTTTTAGTAAGTTAGGTAATATTATAAATGTACTTGGGTATTATTTGTATGATTCATAATGAACATTTTTTCAAGCTTACAACATGAATATTACTATCATGTACTGGCCTTATGCTTTAATCTTTCCATGAGATGCATTTTCTTAAATCCAATTTAAAAGCTGGTACAGGACATCATTACTTACAGTGCAAGTGTGAAAATTGAGGACTAGACAGGAAGCAGCTGTGATCCTGCCAAGAGGATGACTGATCTAACCCATGAGCGTGGGAACTTTCAGCAAAGTTTCTGTCATCCTAAAAAAGAGAGCACAGCATTTTAGTTCAAATCATTGAAAAATGTAAGGCTTGGGATTCACGTAAATGTACTGAAAATAAAATTGAACCTCGAGATACCAGCTATGTTACACCACAGTTTAATATAATTATAATCCTTGTAAAAAATAAAATGCGTGGATGTTAAAGAAAATATGAAAAAACGAGAGAGAAGGAAATCATCTGTAGCCATAACAGCATAACATATTTCTTTCCAGTCTTTTTTTTCCTGTGGATAAGATTTGTAAATATTGTTGTAAAACTCTGTTATTTATTTACATTTAATAATATAAACATTTTAAAAGTCATTAACCTTTAGCTTCATGTTACTCATATACTGTCTAGTGAATATACCATGCTTTACTCAGGTATTACTCTTCTGGGCATTTAGGTGGTTTCCAATGTTTTACTCCTATAAACAACACTATGAGAAATACCTTCAAATATATAACCTTTCCCATATTTAGGTCTATTCCTTATGACAAATTCTTGGGTGGAAATACGGGGTCAATAAAAACAATGTGATGTTTTTAAATACATTTACCTAGACTGCTTTCCTTAATGATTATACAAATACTCATTCAACAAATATTTAATACATAAACCAAAATGAATACAGAAAAGGTCCCTCTCCTCATGGACTGTATGAATGTGTCCCTTTCCCCAAATCTTAGCTGAAAAACGGAATTAGGGAATTATATCTTTGAAAAATTTTACTAATTAAATAGGTTAAAAAACAGGTGCTTTAAGATACATTTACTTGATAAAAAATTGCAATTTTTTTCTCTTAAATGTTTTCTAATTATTTACTTCACTTCATTTTTTCTTTCTTGCACTCATTCATTCATTCAACAATCATTTATTTGGCACCTACTATATGCTGGTCAAAGGGCAAATAAAACACTGGTGTATATGATCATGAAATCTTCAGGATTGCAGGAGAGAAAGGCATTAAACAAACTATACAAAACACAATATAGTTTAAAACTATGATAAGAGCTATAAGAAGAAGAACGGGAAATAATAGGCAGAACTACAGTTAGATTTGGGGTCCAGAGAAGTTTCCTCTGGTAGGTGATATTTAAGGCAATAATTTGAATGCTGAGTATGAATCAATGGGTTAGCCAGATGAAAACTCATAGGTGGAGGACGGAAAAGTGGGAGGTAAGGGGGAGCAGAAGGGTGGTCAGGGAGTGGTGCTCTAGGCTCGTGTGAAGGTGCTAAGAAGGTAAGAAAGAGTTTGGTGTGTTTGAAGAACTGAAGGAAAGCCCATGGCTTAGGCACACTGAGCCTGGGGAAGTGGTTACAATGAGATCCAGAGGTGGGATTTGGATGTGGGTTTTTTCTTACTTAAGTACAATCGGAAGGCAATCAAGGGTTTTGAGGAGAGGAATGACATGCTTTGATTTGTATTTCTCAAAGATTACTCTGGCCTCTTTGTGGAAAACAGACTGAAACAGCACAAATGTAGAAGTGGGAATACCAGTTAAAAGACTGTGACTGAGGATGACTGTGGGGTCAAGGGAGAGGAAGGGATCAAGAATGGTGGCAAAGGTTCTAGATGAAACAACTGCTGGTTAGGTGGCCTAAACAGATTCTTCAAAACAGTAAGGCCTCATGTAGCATGACTATCTGATGAATTAGTTGTCGTTCTCTGCACTAAGTACCAAGTTTATATTTTATTTCTTTGTCACATATATGTGTATGCAAACGCAAAAGAAAGGCCAAAAAAGAACAAGTCTGTGTGTGTATATGCGCACACACACATGCAAACTCACACACACGTCTGTAAAAGACACATTTATTCTGAGCTAAAAGCATGGACATAATCCTAAAATGACTTAAGATCATCAGTTTTCATGTACCAAAAGGGAGTTTAGGTTCATTTAGGATGAAGGCCCTGTGGTTTTTAACCAAGTGATTTATAGTTTTCACTAATTATGAGAATTTCATAAGAAACTGGAAGTCATTCATTGTAGGATTCCTGGAAAGGAAAGGATATGCAGTTGACGCTTGAACAACGCAGGGGTTAGGAGCACCGACCCTCTGTGCAGTCAAAAATCCACGTATAGCTTATAGCTGGCCCTCTGTATCCATGGTTCTGCAACTGTGGAGTCAACCAACTGTGGATTGTGTAGTACTGTAGTATTTACTATTGAAAAAAAAATCTGCATGTAAGTGGACATATGCAGTTCAAACCTGTGTTGTTCAAAGTTCGACTGTATTAAACTTCCTCATTTTCTATATATGAAAAAAAAGAAATGTGAGTGGTTGAATAAGTCAACAATTTTAAGGGAAAGGGATAACAGTCCTAAATTGTACGTACATATTAACACAGTGCCAAAAATATATGAAGCAAAACTGATAGAACTATAAGGAAAAAACTGACAAAACCATAATTATAGTTGGATATTTCAACATTCCTCTCTCAGTAACTGATAAAACAGTAGGCAGAAAACCAGTAAACATAAAGAAGACTTGAACAACACTACTGGCCAGCTAGACCTAATTGACATTTATAGAATACTCTACCCCAAAACAGCTGATTACAAGTATTTTTCAAGCGCACATCCAATATTCTCCAAAACAGACTACATGCTGGGTGATAAAACAAATCTCAGTAAGTTTAAGATGACTGAAATTATACAAGGGATGCCATCTAACCACATGGGGTGAAAGAAGAAATCAACAACAGAAGGATATCTGAAAAATTCCCCCAAATTTAGAAATTAAATTAAATACTTCTAAATAGCTCATGGGTGGTTCAAGGTAGAGATCAAAAGAAAAATGAGAAAATATTTTAACTATATGAAAAGAAAAGCATAATTTATCAAAATTTGTGAGAATCAGTTAAAACAGTTTGGAGGGAAATGTATAACATTAAACGTGTATATTACGTCTCAAAGACGAAGAAACGTCTCAAATTGATAATCCAAGTTTCCACCTTAAGAAACTAGAAAACAAAGAGCAAATTAAACCTACATTAAGTAAAAGGAAGGAAATAATAAAGAGCAAAGATCAATTAAATAGAAAGCAGAAAAGTACTGAAAAAAATGAAACCCATACTGTTATTCTTTTTAAGATCAATAAAATTTAAAAACGTCTACTGAGATTAATTAAGAAAAAAGAGGGAAGATATAAATTGCCAATATTAAGAATGAAAGAGGAATATTACTAGAACATCTATAGACATTAAGAAGGTAATTAGGAAATATTTTGAACAACTCTGCCAACGTATTAGACAACTAAGATAAAATGGGTACAAATAAACAGCCTTAAAATGTGTCATCCATGGGCTTCCCTGGTGGCTCAGTGGTTGAGAGTCCGCCTGCCGATGCAGGGGACACAGGTTCGTGTCCCAGTCTGGGAGGATCCCGCATGCCGCGGAGCGGCTGGGCCCGTGAGCCATGGCCGCCGGGCCTGCACGTCCGGAGCCTGTGCTCCGCAACAGGAGAGGCCACAACAGTGAGAGGCCGGCGTACCGCAAAAAAAAAAAAAAAAGTGTCATCCAGTATACTTCTAGGCATCTATATTAGGTTAATAAATTAAAAATACGGACAAAGATTTTTATACCAAGATGTTCATCAAGTGACTACTTATAATAGAAACAATCTGAAATTAACCTTAAATTTCCAACGATAGGAGATCAGGAAAGTAAAGTATGGTAGAACCATAATGATAATGATGATGATAGAGAAGATTCCTACATATATACAATGTTACATGAAAAAAGGAGGAAATAAAATTATCAACAAATGGTGATTTCAATATAAAAAGATATTTATAAGTAAGAGCTGGGAAACATACACCCTTAAATTACACAAATAGGTTTTTAAAAATATTTGTTGGATTATTTATTTTCTTGTTAATTTTTTTTGTATTTCCTAAATATGCCATATTTTTAACTGTCATATGCCAAGAAGCTGGTTGTATAATTAAAAATATAAGTGGTTCTTTTTCTGGTAACAGAAAAGATATAATCTATGGTTTGATGCCAGTTGATTTTGTTTTAGAAATTTAAAACCATACCTTGGGAAGAGCGAATAGGATTTGACTATCCTGCGTACTTCATCCTTCCTCTGGGAGGCACATTTTGAGGCTGTCATTGCGCCATCTGCTTCATTCAGCAAGACGCCCAGACTTACACCTCCACTCCTGTCCTTTCTCACTGTCTTTCTCAGCCCAGGTGTCAATGGGCAAAATGTGAGTGTTTGCTTTTCCTTATTTTTTCCTTTCTCTTACTGGCCCATAATCAACTAAGCACCTCTTAGCGGGAAACCATAGATTACGCTTTTCTCTTTCACATTTTATATAGGAACCGTGATTAAGTGGAGATTTATAGCATTGATTGAAAGCATAATTCTCCTTTCTATCTGTGTATCTTCCAGCTCCACCCAGGCCTTTAGTATGGCACAAATGAACTATAATAGCCAGATCCACAGCTCTGCCTCTAGTTGGCCCATGTCAACTCATTCTAAAGTAGCTATTGGAATACACCTGGGACTCAATGAACAGCTGACCCTTAAACAACACAGGTTTGAACTGTGTGTGTCTAGTTAAACACAGATTTTTTTTCAATAGTAAATACTATAGTTCTACATGATCTGCTATTGGTTGAACCCAAGGATGTGGAAATGTGGATGCGGAACTGTGGATGTGAAGGGCTGACGACAAGTCTGATTTTCCACTGCATGGAGGGTCGGTGCCCCTAACTACTGAGCTGTTCAACGGTCAGCTGTATGTCTTTAAGTTCCCAAATTTTCTAAGTCTTCAAAAGACTGTCAGAATCCCCAATGCTACCTTGAAAGATAAGTAATGAAATGAACCCTGAAAGAACATACTAAAAGAAAAATATTTCACGATCCCTTTGAACAATCAACATATCAGAATATGAAAACAATATCTTCATATTCTCCAATTATACATTGATTAACTTGTGGAATTTCTATCTAAGTAAAGTTTACAGGGTGACCATAAGATGACTGTTTCTTTCTAATTCCTACCTGTTTTTCAGTTAAATACTTAAATATTAAAAAGGAAGTACTGGTTAAAAAGGAAGATTCTTTGCAATTTTAATAATCCTAGCTTTTGCTTTTTGCCAACTCTTATATCCTTAGCACAGGGACCTATTTTTATTTCTGTCTTAAGTCTCAACAAGCTATTTAACCAGAATTCCCTGCAAAAATTCCACTGGTGAAGGAACTTGCATTTTCTAATATTTTCCCTGGGTTTCTTCCACTTCTCTTTCATAACCCACATTGTAATTGGTTTCTTAAAAGTTGTTCCAACCCAACTAAATCTTTTTGCTAAACTGATCTCTAATGATTAATATTTAATGATGCCCACCAAGTATTTTTCTCTCAGAAATACTCTAAGTTCGAAGTTTATAAGACAAATGATGCATTTAATTTTTTGTAAATTTTAATTTATCCAACTCTTCCCCCAGAGAAAAGGAAAAAGCACTTATGTGTTTCTGAATCTGTGGCAGAAATGTTTTCCTGAATTTGTCTCTAGCTTAACAATGCACTCTTCCCCACTCTTAATTCCCAATTCTCCATCAGTGCTCGAAAAAGCTTAACCACTTCCTCAGTAAACTTTATTCCTATTTGAAACTTCAATCTGGACAGACAGTTTACTTAAAGTCTGCCCTCCATAACTCAATCTGCACGGCTGCTATTATATAGCATTTTACCTCCATGAGGGTGGGGCTTTGATCACCTCTTTCTACCTACCAATCCCAATATTCCACAATTTAGCACAGTGCCATTTGCAACTCAATAAGAAACTCAATAATGATCATATATAATTATTCTTGACCGAAGTATAGAAATGAAAGTTTGCTATGTGGAAGTTGGGAAGAAGGAGACTGTCACTCTCACATTCTCAGTTTCTTCATATAAGGAAATGAGGGCGCTGGACCACATCATCTCCTAAGATTTCTCAGCACTGTTTTCTAATTCTAATCTACCCGAGCAGAACCACTGAACAACCAGTACATCTAACTATGCAAACTATCTTTTCCAAATTTATACCATAATGCTATAAACATGAAGCCACTCTCATGAACAGACTCATGTAAATACTGTGTTAGATCAGGAAATTTGATAAATTTACCTTTATGCAATTGATTATTTTATGGTATAAAATTTAATATTACTAGTGACTCACTAATGAAAAAGGTCATACTCAGTTTTTGTTTTGTTTTGTTTTTTTACTCATTTTGGACTTGGCTCTACATGACTTTAATCCATTTTCAGAAACTGAATATATTCGTAGTGGGTAGAAATTTGCCATAAACAAGGATACTCAGAAAGATGTCACTGACTTAAGAAACAAAAGCAGAGATGCAGAGATATTTTGTAATGATGGTGCCTCACTGGAATCAGTGCTTCCTCTCTTAAAGTGACTATTTCAAAGGAAAGAGTGATTGTTTGGATGAATACGTTATAACATGTTTATTTAAAAACTAATAAGACATTTAATTGGTATTCCTTATGTATCTAGTATTCATATCTAGAATTTTGAATTTGACATGATTAACAATGGTATCTTTATAGTTAAACTCCTTCATAATCTTTCCTTTCTTAATGTTCTTGTTGAGTAAATTATTGGGAAAGGTGAAGAAAGCATGTGGCTTGTTAGGGGAACTGGGTTTGGTAGAGTTATGTGCTCATCTAAGTACCCATGTTGATTCCTAAATAAGCACTTTTGATCCATTGCTAGTTTCAGGTTTTATACCAAAGAAAAATACCAACTCATTTGGCAACCTTTTGTTTAACTTTTAAAGAGCAAGATGTAATCAACTAGTTAAATATTATGGCTGGATCACTTCAAAAGCATAAAAACTGCTTCAGAGTTCAGCATGATTTGATTGCCTACGAGGTTTCAGATGTGTCATCTAAGCATTACTGGAAAAATAGCAATTAAACTTTTGTTAGAATTCCATAAAAGGCTAAAGTTAGAAAAAAGAAAGTTTAATCACCAATTTAGCATGAATTGTGTATTCTGGAGCCGAAGATAAGGCAGACAGTGTCTACCCTCAAAAATCATACAATCCAGTAGAATAGCATTTCCCAGATTTCAGTATTTACCTATAGTTATCTTACTATTTCTTTTATGTTAACTTAAAGATTAGCCTTGGACCCTAAATCTGTATATAGGAGAGGCTTAAAGGATGGCAAAATTGCTTGGGGTTGGGGGAAGCATGGAGTTATATTTACGTAGGAGATTACATGGGATTTCTTAACAAAGCATGGAGAGAGGTGGTTATAAATGAGATAACTGGGGTATTGTGGGGTTAAAGCTCCCTCAAGTTCCCCCATGATTGCTACTACTGTTCCCAAGCAATATTTGTAAAATTATCTGAATAATACACTGGTGATATATTTTAGTAGTCATTAAATAAAAATCACCTACAGTCTTCAATTGCACGAGGAGTTATGCATTGCGTGCTTCAGAAGCTACAATTGTAGAAGATTTAAGATATGTACAGAAATAGCTGACCTTAGAAAGAAAGTGCTAACAGCCGTTAATTGCTATGAGCAAAGCATAAACAAACCACGGAGAGATTCAAGGAGGGAGAAATAGCTTCCAGGAGCAAAGCACATTCTTATAGCATACACATGCTTACATTGAACAAATATGACAAAGGGCTTAGGCAAACTCTGGCTTCAAAACCTGTGCTGAAAGCCATTATCAACACTTCCTCACCTACCTCATCTTATCCTGTAAAAATCTGCTTCTTTAAAAAGAAATTGCATATGAACTCTTCTACTGGAAATTGAAAATCATGATTTTTTTTCAGGAGGAGGAAGGATGGGAACAAAATATGCCTTTTGTGATTTTACTAAAAAATCCACTGCTAATTAAAACCATATATTTAGCATGGGTAGAGAGCAAAAAGGGCAGGTAGCAAATGGGAATATCTTGGACAAAACCATGCTCTTTGGTGAATTCAGATTAGCAATGCTGTGTTATTGGCTGACTTTTGAACATTCTGTTCTATTTGAAACAGCTGGGACAGCAAGGAAGTCTGTATGTCCTACAGAAACCCAGTTAGGCCTCATGAACAAGAAGCTGTGAAATGTTTCTGTTGTCTACACAGAGACAATCTGGGTCAGATTCAGCTTTGAACTGAATTCTAAATTTTTAGAATTCTAAACTTTTAGATCAGGCTTTGACCAGTTAACTTGGGTAAGCTTAGTACAATATTACATTATGCTCTCAGCAGTTGTGGACATTGGTCCTGCTAAAACTCTCAATAGGTTTCTAGAAATCTGATCATTTGGTCCTGGTGATTGCCATGGGAGTAAACAGCAGGAGTTGGTTCTCTTTCTGGATTGAGAGAGAACCTGACTTGTACACTTTCTGCTACACTTCCCCTCCACCAGCAGTGTGGCCATATTGGATGTCTCACTGCCTTCTGACATCAGCAACGACATGAGAGCAGCCAGCTGCCAATACAGTTCTGCTAGTCCAACAGTTATTTGTCTGCTAACAGTAATACAATCAGGGGTCTACAACTGTAATGCTAACAGTGATCCTTTTCCCTGTACCTTGTCATCACAAGCCTCTTTTCAAGACTTGAGAGCATCTTTCTTCTCTGAACTCCCCACTGCAGTTTTTTTGGGTCACCCTTACAGCATGTACCCCTTTCTCCTTTGTACTACAGTTGTCTGTGTGAAGACTCTGGGTTCCTAAGGACTGGCAATGGCTCTTCTTACTATGCCGTCATCCTCTCCGGCTTCCAGCACAGTGCTTTATACACAATGTAAACCCAGTAAAGGTTTGCTGAATGTTGTATTTAACAACAACGAGAACAAACCTGAACATCTCACAACTAGAACAGAAGCTCTAAAAGGCAGGGATCTTTGTTTTGTTCATGGACGTGAGTCCCAGGGGCCTAGAAAGTTCCTGGCACATAGCTGAAACTCAATAAATATTTGTTGAATGAATGGATAGTATTATGACTTTATAAAGAGCTTGGGTAGTACGTTTTGGTAAATAAAGAAAAGAGAATATTTTACATAATGTGTAAAGGAAGTAGGAGTAGATTGGTAATTTCTCCTTTCTCTAGACCAGGAATTGGCAAATTTTTCCCGTAGAGGGCTTGATAATAAATATATTAGGTTTCCTGGGCCATACAGTTTCTGTTGCAACTACTCAACTCTGCCACTGAGTATGAAAGCAGTCACAGACAACACGTGAATAAATAAAAGTGGCTGTATTCCAATAAAACTTTACTTACAAAAGCAGTCAGCGAGCAAGATTTGGCCCATGGGTGGTAGTTTGCCAAACTGTGCTCTCAAACAACTGTGCAAGAATTATCTATAAGGATTAAGATGACTAGATTACTATTCCCTACTTGAAGACCATGCCTTCTGCATGTTTGTACATCCTGCCACTCCCACCTCCAACGGGTAGTGCAGTGCTTTTGCAATATAGTATCTGTATAGTCTATGTCTGTTGCATTAAACTGAATCCTACACTAACTGATTTCCTGGAACCAGAGTTTATAGTAGAACCAATGAACTCAAGAGCCTTTTCTTTGAACTCTGTCCTAGCAAAATATGACAGAAGTCAAGAGCTGCTGAAATAACATCTTATGAAACTGGTGTAGTAAATGGGATGCCTTATCCCTTGATAGAAAGAGTCTCAATGCCTCTTATTATTTTCTTCAAGATGTCCATAGTTAATCAGAGGTAGCTTTTCTGATTATCCATGCCTCCCCTCTCATTCTTGATAAATAACTTATTTTCATAAAAAGCATATAAGCAAATGATCATTGGTATC
Source organism: Neophocaena asiaeorientalis asiaeorientalis (assembly GCF_003031525.2). NCBI lineage: Eukaryota > Metazoa > Chordata > Mammalia > Artiodactyla > Phocoenidae > Neophocaena > Neophocaena asiaeorientalis. The sequence continues at coordinate 11,003,557 of NW_020185338.1, read as the reverse complement.
TACAATTCACAAAAATGCATTCTCACATTTTTCTCAACAATGACTACAAAAGATGTGATATTCTCATGAGTTTTACGTTAGATCACTACATTATTTCAGGCCAGACTTCAGCTACACGTGATAGTAACCTACATATTCATCAGTAAAATGGATTAACATTTAAAAATGTTTAGTATTAATGTGGGACAATGTCATCACAAAATGTGCTTTGTGGCTCTTCCTTATATTTGTACTGCCTATTTGCAAAATTTTCAACCTTATTTCTCATTTTGATAAGTGTTGGCCTCACAAACCAGGCTTGATTTCCTCTTCAGCTGCAAATGTAATTTTAAAGAGAACTCCAATGAGATTACTGGCTGAACGTGTTAAACATTCATAGCTTTGCCATATGCTGTTATGGAAATTGCATTGATTTATAGCAATTTGGGTGCCACTAGACAGCACTGACTTACCTAATACCGGATCTAACTGTATTGGGAAATAATGTTTTTAATGCTTCATTTGCATCCAGACCTCTATTGAATTAAGAGGCATATAATGTGTTTATGTACTTTTGGAGACAACTGACTTTTATTTATTAAAGATATAGTCCCTACATTTGGTGACTTCTAAAAAAATTAAGGAATATCAGGTACAAATTTATACTATAATAGCCTGCTGCTCAAGGATATAGACTCTTGAAGCCAGGCAGATTTAGGTTTGAACCCTGATTCAACCACTTAACTGCCCTATAACTTCGTTTTCTTCAATGGTAAAAATGGAAAAATAATGGTGCCAACTGACAGGGTTGCTGTGAGGATTAAATGAGGTAATGCACATAAAGCATGAGAATACAAAAAGAGCAATTTTATGTAGTTTGTTCTAGTATATGCTCAATAATGAGTCGTTATTATTATTAGCTCTTGTTAGCTAAGCCTTTCACTTCTGTTTAAAGTTAGTGACACTCCTCTCAGTGGTGGAGAAATGCTTGAGTATATGGGACCTGATGAGAATGTTGGAAGACAATTTAAAATTCACCATATGAGACAACAAGGTCACTACTATAGTAAATGATACCAATATAAAAAGCAAAGGTAAAAAAGCACAAAGCCCCAGGACGCCCTCTTTACAATAAGGGTGTAAATAACATGGCATAACTGTGTTAAATTTTTGTTTGAGATGGAGAAGTGAAGTGCTCATTTTAAGCATGCTAGGGAGGACTTATGTAAATGAATACTGTCTTTATATCCACTGAGCATTCTATCCAATTACATTCAGAGGAGGCAAGAAGCATCTTAAAAATAATTATATTTGGCTGAAATAAGTGAATATATACAGTGTAATGAATATTCATATATATTGAAGTTTGTAAGAATATAAAAAAGCCAAAAGGACCTTTAGTGTTTTTTTATTTTCTAAATCGACTTGGAGTGTACATTAGAATATAGATGGATTCTCTCTAGGTCAGTGTTCTCGATGGGGGGCAATTTTGCCCTCTAGGGCAGGGATCCCCAACCCCTGGGCTGTGGACTGGTACCCGTCCATGGCCTGTTGGGAACCGGGCTGCACAGCAGGAGGTGAGCGGCTAGCAAGCAAGTGAAGCTTCATCTGCCGCTCCCCATTGCTCCCCATTGCTCCCCATCGCTCGCATTACTGCCTGAACCATCCCTCACTTCCCCCCACCCCACCCCCTGCCCTGTCCGTGGAAAAACTGTCTTCCACAAAACTGGTCCCTGGTGCCAAAAAGTTTGGGGACCGCTGCTCTAGGGGATGTTTGGCAATATCTGGAGACACATTTAGATGCCACAACTTGGGATGGGGAATGCTACCGGTATTTAGTAAGTAGATTCTTAGGGATGCTGCTAAACATCCTACAATGCATAGGACAGCCTCTACAACAAAGAATTACCTGGCACAAATGTCACTAATGCCGGGGTTAAGAAGCCCTGCTCTAGGCTAATAACTGTTCAGGGTCAAATGATTTTAAAGTCACCCATACCCCACATGGATCTTGGACAGACTCTAGGGAATGGTAGGCTTTTTGTCAATATGGTCAGATCTTCCCACTCTCCTATGTTGATTCCACACTAGTGAACCATAGGCTGAAGTAGTAATATGGAGTTCTTATTCTTATGAAAGGAATGACTATAAATGCTAATGCTATGAAATACCATACGTTACTTCACCTACTGGGGATCTCAGCACCGAGAGTAGTTGAACTTACATATTGAGAGGGGCCACCATCCACACTAAGCCTCTGACCAATCAAGAGACCAGAGGTTTCCTGGCTCAGGATTTCTTAAGCAGCATCAATTCCCATAGACAAACAACATATTAAGCAACAATGGCATAAACTTAAAGATGAGTTCTCAGGTAAAAAGTTATAAACACAGTCTTTGGATTTTTATTTTCTACTTCTACAGAATTGAAAATCTATCTCCTACATCAAGAAATTTCTTTTATAAGTAGTACCCTTACACAAAACCTGCAAAAGCTACTTAGAAAGCTGTAGCCATAAACATGAATAATGCCCAAAGACTGAAAGTGTATATAAAGGGCATTACTTTGAAGCTTGGGATTCTGCACTTGGTGTCATCCAGGCGCTGCTGAAGAGACTCTCTGTGAACTCTGTACTTAGAATATCTCCCGTCAATTCTGTCAGATAAACTGCGCGAACCCTGCAAAAACAACAAAGGGTCTAAACTGGTAGATGAAAGAAAAACCAGTGCTTGAAATTAAAACAAGAAAGTTTTGATATGTAGATGATTAATCATTATAGCCGTTTAGAGAGATATATAGAGGAGTCATAGGTTCCCAAGGATAAAGAAGAAAACGATCACTTTGGATGCTATCATAAAAATAAAAACAGGGTCCCACATTGGTTATTTGCATTTCTTTTCACTGCTAGTCCCCATGCCAATCTGAAATGACTTCCTTCCTTTAGTTGAAGGAAGGCAAAAAGGTTTAATTAACAGTGAGTTGTCCAAAGATGGAACTTAATGATACCATGCCACTTTTGGATGTTATATACTATCCCTTGGAATTTGTTCAACATTCTGACTTTTAACTATTACATCACATAGATTTTTAAACCTAAGGATAGCTCATCTGCCCTCAAAAGCATAAAAAAATTCAGGTAATAAATTAAGACAGAAAAAATTTCCAGGGCCTGCCTTCCTTCCTTTCTATTTTTCCTTCATTCTGGGGAGAGAGGATAGAACACAGCAAATAAGTCACCACAGCCAGTTTTTTAGACATTTCTATTATGAATTAGGGAGAAATTAGAATAGAGTTAGGGCAACTGATTTTCATATGTAAGAAAAATCATCTATGGGATTTAGTTCCCCAAATAGCCCCAAAGAACTTTCTGAATGTTCAAACTGGAAGGGGTATTAGAATTCCAAAGTTCTCATTTTTATTAAAAAAAAAAAAAAGTTACAGCCCAGGTAAGTTAAGAATGACCTGTCCAAGGCTAGGCAATGTGCGGCAAACTGGGCTTGGAATCCAATGCTATTCCCTCTCCTCCATATCAAATATGTAATGTTTAAATGTAGGACTGTCGAGTTGAATCACTTCTTTCAAAATAAGGGGGAAAAAATGAGAGAGAGAGACTATGACACCTTTAAATAAGAATAAAGTCAAAACCATCTAAATAAGTTGAGGTTTGTATTCATACTTAAGAGTCACAGACTACAGTATTGCCAAAAAAATATGTGAAATGCATTTTCACATATATGCTAGTGATATGCCGGTGTGAGGAGGAATGACAGAGATAATGTTGTTCAAGTCTCTCATATTTTATGGATGAGAAAATATTCCCTGAGATATTAGGTGATTTTGTCTGGTGCATGAGCATAGAACAGAACTTAGGTCTTTGAACTCTTGTTAACGGCGTACTGAATTTTAGAAAGTTTTGGGTTTTGAAAAATATAATCTACGTCTAATAACCTAAAGGCTTCATGTATTTTTATTTAAGGCTATGTTTAGTTGTTTTCATTAAATTGATTACATGACCTCTTTTTAATCATACAGATGGCTTTAGAGTACATATAGAATGGGTTTCAAGCTACAGGCAGGAGGGCAAAGCAGATGGGCTTTGCTGTAAACACAGAGAAGTAGATCATAGATTTCTCTAATTTACATACCCCAAACCTCAGTTTCCTGAGCTGTAAAATGGGGGAAAATAATGCCAATCTATAGGGTGTCTCTGAGGATTTGAAGAAATGTAATGTAAAGTACTTAGCTACTGCCTGCCACATAGCAGTGCATAATACTTGCTAACGAACTCCTTTCCCTTTTAAAGGTAAAGGTTTCAATTTTAATGACTAATACTGGAAAGTACAATTCTGAAATTTGAAAAACACTGTCCCTAAAAATTTCACTATATAGGCACCTTCCTATGTGAGTGTGTGCACATATAAGCTAGATTTGTAGATAATCACTAGCCTATAAGATGAAAAATAATAATAAATTTTTTGGTAATAGTAGAGAACACAACTTTTAAATTACCCTTATGAACATTCTGTTTAATGTAGACCACTGGGGGAAAAAATGAGCTGTCACTGGAGGTTAAACTCTATTTTTTTTATGCTGGTATAAGACAGGCATTAGTTTTTCAATGGCAAATGCCACTTGTTTCTCATACCTTCTGGTGCCGGCCCTTCATTCACTTAGATAACTTCTATTAGCTAAAGAAGAAAAAAGTGGAAAGGACATGGGTGTAACATATTGTCTGCTTTCCATATCGGGTCATATAAGGGTGAAAAGAAATTACATCTTCTTGAACACTGGTTTCATAATTCTTTGATAGAGATTTAGACAGCAAATATGCAATTAAATCATGAGAAAGAATTAAAACTTTAGTAAAATATACTAGAAACACTTGGCTTTATTCTATAAGTGATATTCTAGATTTCTGGATGTGTCAGCTCAACCCTAGATCCCACTCAAAAATGTTTAGTTACTGAACTAGCAAAATACACTTAATGAAATTTTAAGATAGTGTAGACCTTGAAAGTTACATCATATCAGTACCTCTAATAAATCAACATGGCATGATCTGGTTATATTTCTTACTCACTATATCCTCAAATAATATGTTAGAGTTAAGCAGAATCTATATATGTTATATTTTAAAGCTAACGTGAAATAAACAGTTAAATCATTTTCAAAGAGAAACTCTCATCTCTGTTTGTTCATACAGGGTCAAGAAATTACAAATCACTAAAACTGTCCATTACATATGCACCCCTATGGGGACATGTGCTGTCTGGCCTGGACCTTGTCTGGCAGGACTGGGTGGCAGGGTTATATTTACAGTAGGTAAATTCCGACATGTAATTAACTGGCTTGATAATAAAGTCCTTTGTGGTTAGAGTTCTATCAATAAATAACATTGGATATAAAATCTAAAATTCTATGTGGATCTGGATTCATATATTGTAGTACAGGGATAACCTATGCACTACTGTATCTCTAAGACAAACAGTACTCTGGAAATTTATAATTTAAAAAAAGAAGATAATTCATAAATTAAAATTGTTTATCAAAAAAGTCATTTAATTCCTTTAAAAGAATTAAAAGGAATGTGTAATTCCTTTTAATTCTTAGGTTTTTCTAAACTATAGTTAAAGCTTTAGGGGGCCAAATGAGCTTCTGGTAATAGGGTAAAAGCCTCTATTTTCCTATATTGCGCTAATATGTAAGTTCCATTATTTTCAATGCTGGCTTCAGAAATGTCAATAAGCTCTGATAAGACTGAGTGTTAAGAGTCCCCAATGTTTTATGGTCTTTCCTCCCTCCCTACAATTTTCTTTGCACATCAGGAAGATGTCAAGTGCTTTCACTCAGATAAAAATACTGAAAGAGAAAAGCCAAACTCTTTCTCACTCTGAAGCCTTTGAAATCTTCTAGTAGGCTCAGTTTCTCAGGCACAGACTCCAGATGGTCTAAGGCCACTCGGGTACTCTAGAAAACACAAGGCAAGCAAGCATTATGAAAAATTGATTAATACTTTCAGAATCCAAGTACTAAAAATCAGTCGTACCATTGGTATAAGCAGTTCAGGCTGTAGATTTAGAGAGTCAAATAACAAATAGTATGTCTAAGATAAATGTATCTACATGAGAAAAAATTTTTTCAAGAAGAATATGAGATGCATTTGCAAGACTGATTTGAATATAAAGAGCCTCCTAGATAACTGCTTGCAACTGATATACTATCAAACTTTCTATAGAGAATTTCATATTAATTTAAAAACCTGCTTCAGTGAACATCAGAAATAAATCGTAAGGTAATACTGAGAAATAGATGAATTTGCAGTTACTTATCTATGGAGCATATTAGAGATCCTCACATGTTGCCATTATAAAGAAGAAAAGAGCTCTCAACAATTATTTTAGTTAAAAAGGAAAAGAGTAGTTCTCAAAAGACTTGGAAGAAATAATCTGAAATTAAATATGTGCGACAGGGACACAAGACCCTGCTGATAACAAATCAATAACTTCTACAGTCTTTGATTAGCTAGTCACTGATTTACACATACTGATATAACCACTAAGAGGGAATGCTCTGAAAATTATTTCAAAGCAAATGTTGAACTAAGAGGTTAAATGGTAGAATAACCTTGAGACCAGAGACTGTACCATATACACCTCTGTATTCTTAGTCCTGTCACAGGGTAGGCACACAGATAGTAGCTTTTACATTTAAAACAAATTGTAATTATTCAATGAAATAAAAAATAAACCCTAGGGCTGTGCATGGGAAGAAAGTGTCCTGCAGGAACCTGGACATAAGTTTGCACAGAGCTATCAGGAAGTTAGTGACCACCCACTATTCCATGTACTCCCCTACAGCTCCCACGTGAACGGTTCTGCACAATAGATTATGAATGAAAGTGACATGTGTCACTTCTGGACTGAGACAGTTAAGAGTCTGTGTGTTCCCTTTTCCACCTCAGACCCTGCCATAAGGACCCTGGAGGCCACATATTCCGGACGGCAGAGCTACAGGATTGAGGAGAGCCGCCCACCATACTGGACTTAATGTGAGTGAAAAATCAACTTTTATGGTGCTAAGCCATAAGATTTCATGGTTTGTTAGCTACCAATGCATAGCATAGAATTTATTGCAAATAATACCTGAGAATTATGTAATTTAATAATAGGCTAATCAGGTGGTCAAATGGCTTTTTTTTCTTTTTCTTTCTTTCTTTTTTTTTTTTTTTTGGTGGGAGGAGGCTCCAAATTATATGTGCGTCAGGGATTTTTTCTCAGGGGAGTTCAATGTTTTTGGAACTAGCCTGGGTTAGGAACTGGTGTTCTCATCATCTGGTATACTCACTTTCATTTACTCTTCCTATCCCTATCTCACCCTGATGCTCTGTCTTCACCTCCCATCCAGAGCTTCTCCAGAGCATAGCCTTACATCTCCTGCAGGGTTTCTGGAGGAGCAGGGATGGAGACAGACAGTGGAGGGTCTAACTCTTCCCTGAAGACACTTTCAATGTACTCATTTCCACTCTCTCCTTCTGCAATAAAAGGGTACCACTAGCTCAAAAGCCTTTCAGAAATTCTACAGGGTGAATAAAATTTGCTTTCCATAGCTATCCCCTTGACAGGCATTTGGGTTTCACCTCTGTCATGAGGCATTTTACCCTTTTTCTTTCGATGTTCTTTGACTTGGCATTATAGATGTCTTCTAGTTGTCAACATGTAAGCCACTGTTTCTCCCTCTTCATATTTGTATTCTTCTAATGTGATTTTTGAGAGAGTAGTAGAAACATCCTCACTTTGGCCATTTTGAAATTGGAAGTTGTACATGCTGTTTCTTCACATTCATAACTTTTCGAGTTCCACTTAAACTTCCTTTTCGAGTTCCATTTAAAAGACTTAGTATTTCGTTCCTTCCGATTAACACTTACATTGTTAGTCTTTTTTGTGGCATGTGCTCAACTCAAACTGCCATGCATTTTAAATAGATTTATTTAATTATTTCATGAATAGGAAAGATTAATCAAAATAACATGTTTCTTAGAGACAGACTCACAGACATGGAGAACTGGCTTTTTTGGGGTCAGTGGTTGGAAAATATTTACACATAGAATGGATAAACAACAAGGTCCTACCGTATAGCCCAGGGAACTATATTCAATATCCTGAGATATACCATAATGGAAAAGAATATAAAAAAGAATGTGTATATATATGTATAACTGAGTCACTGCTATACAGCAGAAATGAACACAACATTGTAAATCAACTATACTTCAATTAAAAAAATGACATGTTTCTTAACATAGGCCCTAATGTGTAGATTTAGGAGAACTAGTAGTTTTAGTCACCATATATGCTATATTCATTTAAATAGTAAAATTATAGCTTTCCTCAATAATTATATTGGCCCTTGAATAGTAAAATCCAAATCAATGCCATGGTGATTTTAAAGCAAAATTTTATGCATTGGATAAAATCTTCTTCATAAACAGTTGTTTCGGTACAACTTGTAGTTTTAAAACTTTATTTCCTTTTTTTTCATCCCATAATTTTTTTCATTCAAAAGTGACCCTCTGAACCTGGGTTAAATATGTTATACTTATTTTGATCTTAAAATAAGCAAATGATCTCCTTCCCTACTGTAAAGCTAGCAGGTTATGTAAATATTTTTGCTTAAAATTTTCAATCACTCAGGTGATGCATTAAAAAGGTTTTTTCCTAGCATGTTTACACATACTGGTTTATTCTATTTGATTATGTTTTGGGGGTACATATTCAAATGGCTAATTTTTTTTGAGTAAACCTTCAACCTTAAAAATTTGCTTGGCTTCTTCTTTCTTAACCGGTTATTTTTCTACTTTCCTCCCCTAACTCCCCGCGTCTCCATTAACATCTTTATACTTTCTCTTCATCTATTGTAGTTGTGATTATTTTATATTCCATTTATGGATTGTTTCTCAATATCTTGCTCAATATCAGAAATACTTTCTGGTACACATGTCCTTCTCTTCATCCTTATATTCTAGTCAGTTAAGTAACACCAAATGTATATCTAGATACCACAGAAAGATCCATAAGACGTAGATGGCACACTTTCTCTTCTGCAGGAACTTTAAATTTACTGGAGGGAGAATATGCATATGTAAAAGATGTAAGAATTATACAAAGAAGAAAGTTAATTGCATTTATTTTAAGGAAATTACATGTATAGATGCTGAGATTTCTAAGGCATCTGCAACAATAAGGCATAAAGTAATGAAGATAATGAGTCCAGGCCTGCAGTCACCTCAGGCCTCATAATTTCATAATTAAGTGGTATTTGGAGAGCACATTTATTTTCTGGCCTTCTCTCCCTCTATGTGTATGTTAATGTGCTTAAACCTACCACGTTGTCATATAGATTTAAAAAGTATGCATACGCAAATTCAAACTCCGTCTTCTTTTTTTTTTTTTTTCCCCGTCTTTTGTTTTTTAATGTGAGATTGGCTGGCATCCTGTGCTTAGAGTCTTGTCACATTACATGGCATTTTAAATTCACTTTTCCCCAAAAGCTAACTGTGCTAGAGAGACAAGGACTAATAGCAGATGGGAAGTCTAAACAGGGAACTTGCTTGGATTTTAAAGGTGCCAATGAGGACCTACAGCATGCTATTTCCTAGGGCAAAATATCTCATGCAGAGTCAGGGAAACTTTTTATTTTTTAAGTTGATTAATTACTTCTGCCTTACATGGTCGAATGCATTAAAGGGCACATATGAGTCTCCACTGGTAGAATTAAGGGAACAATTTCTCAAGTTTATGAATAATGGCACCAGGAAATGACAGGTGCTTAACCTGTCTTTAATTTTCTTAAATCAATTTTCTAGAAGAACTAAATTGGACATTCACATAGGGGTTTAAAGAGTGTTTCTCTTTTGAAAATGTTACAAGATAATAAATTTCATATCTAACTTGAAAAGAGAGAAATTCACAATTAAGACTCCATTTCATAAAAAACTGATACAATACACTGATTATAGTACTTGCTTTATCTCAGAGGCTTAAGGAGCTGGACTTCCACTGGCCTAGGAAGCAAATGATCAATTACTCCTAATCCTGTTTAGTAGGATAATGAAAGACTAACTATAAAAATGTAATTCAATTTTGAATACAATTCTTAATCCTCATTCCACTGTATAATGTAGATACTAAGGTTATCCCCATTTTACAGATGAGACAACTGAGGACCAAAGTGTAAATAACTTCCTCACAGTCATGTGGTGGCAAAACTGGTATGCAAATCCAAGCAGTCTGAATGCAGAAATGTCAGTGTTATTATATAAATATTTTCATGGCAAATCACCAATTGAAAAGGACAGCAACCAGTAGCTGTAATAGTGCATGCTTTAGGTAAATTCCTAATCCCTTGTTAGCTATCAACTCTTAGCAGCTAGAATTTTGAAGATATGTCCTTGATGAGCTCGTTTCTGGAAAAGGAAGTCTTAAGATGAACCCAGGAAGAATTTCATCTTGCCAGTGCTGAAGGGTCTGTGCTCAAGACCATGCATCCAATATATATACACACACAAGGGGTCAGGACAGTCTTTCTGTTGATTAGAGGACGTTAGGTATGAGATTGAGTTTTATGATACTAATACCCCCTTTTCTTTTATTGTAACATTTAGCACTAGGATAGCACACTATCTGTCCACAAGAGGTGCTTCAACAAATGTTGGTCACATAAAGACAAAGGCAGAGTTACCGTGTTCTAATCAACCCGCTGAATCTTGACCTCTGTATTAAAAACCTAGAAGCAAAAGTTTGCTATTTCATTTATTTTCTCTAGACTAAGGGCAAGATCCAGTGGCGGAAACAACAGTGAAATTCAGAAGTCCTGTCTGTTAGGACTTCCGGCTTCCGTACGTACGGGCGTGTTTAGATACCTGTTGGAAGGGGCAATGAATCAGCTGGCAATGTTACTATTTCAAAATCTTCAACACACACCAAACTGCTGTGGGGTTGAACAGTTTGTACTGGTCCACAGTATATTTTTCTTTAGGTGTTCCTTTGCGTCAGACTTGAGGGAAATTGAATAATATAGTATGACAACATAAGTAGCAGCTATTAGGAATTAGAAGGGGCTTCACTGCAATTCTTAGATTCCTGTCTCCTGTAGAGAAAGCTTACGAAACAGAACATACTTTTCTTTGTAAAAATGTACATGTTATTTTCTTATTAACATATAACAACCACCATTTTCTTATAGTGCTATTGAAATCATATGTTTTGAGGTTTTGGATGATACATAAAGGATATGGTGTCTACATTTTTATTTTAAAAATGTGTGTGCATTTTTGGCACTATATAGATATTAAATACATGAGGTTATGAAGCAGTTTATTTGGGTTCAAAAATGCAATTCCATTTCATTTGGAAAGAGATTCACTTAAAAACTTTTTTGACAAATGGCTGAAAGATGGTAAAAGGACCTGAGTAAACAAGTTTGAAGGAGAGGAAGAGTGAGATCATGAAAAAGAGAGACTGTCTGCCTTTTCACTTGAGGTGACTAGATCCAGCACAGCTATATTGGCTTCACAGGGTCCTCTTTTCATCCAAACTGTATGACACTTGCTGGAACCAAGTGAAAAAGTATCAGAGGCTGGGCTGGCAAAGTCATTTCGTAGACACACATCCTTCAAAGAGCCTCAGAGCTCAAAGTCATGTGGATTTCTTGGAATATCAGAGGAGTCCTCTATTTCTAGATTGTGTACTTTTGATACCAAGCAGGACCCTGTGGGGCTCCTGGGCACAAAAGCCTTTCTGTGTCCTCCATGTCTCCATAACAGGAAATAGGCTTCATTCAGCCTCCATGACCTTCCCTGAGTTCCAGTGAGAAGGTTCAAACAGTTGCTAATTAGGGAAGGGAGGGGATGTGGAGACAAGGGAGGAACAGGCAAGAGAAACAAAAATGCAGCCTCGGGGCAGGGTTCTTGTTCCCCATTAAGGGATATACATATGTAACAATATCTGAGCTGTTCTGCAGATACTGAAAGCCCCACAAGGTGGGAGAAATTAATGGTATGCTGCTCTCAAGCAGGCAGACCCCAGAGGGGTTGGAACCAGAAGGTTGATGATGCTAACTCCCACTTACCTCACCACCAACCAATCAGAAGAGTGTCTGCAAGCTGATCACACCCTCTCTGAACCATTACCATGAAACTTCTCACTATCGCCTCCATGTTGAGACACACAGTTTTTGAGGCACAAGCCCGCTGTGGCCCCTTTGCCTGGCAAAGCAGTAAAGCTGTTCTTCTCTACTTCACCCAAAACTCTTGTCTCCAAGATTTAATTTGGTGTCAGGGTACAGAGGCCGGGTATGGCTTCACTTTAAGAGAGTTTTAAAAATCAGACACCCACTTAGAAGTGTTTACATGTGTCTCAGGGTAAGAGGGTACATAAGGCTTGTTAAAAAGACAAACAAAAAAAAACACCAGTTAATGTGGCAATATGGCATCAGTGACTCTATTTGATCTAAAATCCAGAACTTTTGTCAACAACAAATTCTATTTGTGTCTTCATATAATACCATTCTAATCAAACATGGTAGAAGATCTCCTTTAAAAAGCACAAATTTATGAAATTTGAGAATAGGTAGAATACCTTCACTAGAAAATTTGAATAAAGAAGGCTTTCTAGGTATTTTCCAACTCTCGTTCACAGTAATTTTTTTCAGTGAAGAACTATAAAAAACCTAGAGAATCTGTCATTCCAGATTATTGCTTTCTTGTTTCTAGACATAACCAAATGATGAGTTACAGTCAACCCATGATCTTATTATTAGCTTAATTTGGGGATTTTTTTTCAATAAGAGAACACCAAGAATGAGTTGAAGGAGAAAGGAATACAGAAGGAATAAAGAAACATATCTCTTCCCCTTGAGATCCCCTCTTTAAATATTTTTCCTGATATAAAGGAAAAATAACACACAAAGAATAGTGAGGACTAGTTTAGTGTTCTCTGTATGCTAGATAACGAACTGGGCCCTTACAACCAGTCTATAAGGAGGAGGGTCTTGAGATCCACACTTTAATTTCTGTGAAATCACTTCATTTCTTAAAATTGAAAACTAAATGCCCTCAACAAGGGAAAGAAATTTAAGAACTTTTGCCCCCAAAATGTGATTGCATGTTAATAATGGGCAAACAGTATAAGCAAGTGTTTGCTGAAAGAGACAGAGTTTAGCAATTTCTGCTTAAGGTGGCAGATAAAGAAACTATGTTTGTGGGATTTACTGGTCCCAGTCACGTGTTTCAAGCTGGCTGATGGAGGACAGTGGTGAGGTGGAAGGGATGCTGAACCAGAAGTCAGCCTATCTCATTTGTGGAGATGCACAGTTCCAGCAACATTAATTGTATTTTGTGGTTTCCCCTGCCCTTCTAAGCTTCAGTCTTTTATTTGCAAAATGGGGATAAATAATGATGGTCTTTATTATCCCATACTCATAGAGTAACTGTGATAATCAAGTAAGAGTGAATGTGAAAGTACATTGAAAACTGTCAAGTACTTTCTAAATAGTATTTAAAAAACCGATTCTGTGAAATACTGTCAGCTCAAGGATTCTCAAATGGAGAAAAGGAGGTCAGTGACAATCTAAATTTGACAATCTAAAATTACTAATAAAAATTAGTCAACAGAGTACAAAGCAGAAACAAGGCAAACTTAATTAAAACTATATCCAATATTTAGAAATACATTACTGTTCTAAAGACATCGTCCAAAACATAAAAGTAATAAAATTGTAATGGCACACAAATTGCTTTTGTACATACTGTGCCCTCGGTGGAGAATGTTCCCTGCAGTCTCCTTATCTGGTTAAAACTTTTCCCCCCAACATTATGAGCATTTTCAAGCATACAGGAAATCTGAAAGAAATTTACGGAGATCACACAAATACCCACCACCTAAGTTCTACTATTAACATTTTGTTATATTTGCTTTATCACATATTCATCTATCCATCCCCACGTCTATCCATTAACCCAACTTACTTTTTGGATGCATTACAAAGTAAACTGTGTACATTAGGACACTTTACCCTGAAGACTTCAGCATGCATACCATTAATTCCACTTGAATATGTTTAATGTAAAATTTACATTAATTTGTAATGAAATGTATAAATCTTAAGTGAACTGGTTAATTTTTATTATCTTTCATCACTTCCTCAGGCAAGGCACCCATGCCTTCACTGATTTCTGTCAAATAAGCTCTCAGTTAAATCATGAGCCTTTCCTTTGCAACAAGTATTAGAGTACTAGTGTTCCATTTATTTGTGCAGTTATTTAATTAATGCTTGTGTTGACACTGGGCAGTAAGCATCCTCCGGGTGGGGAATGTCTGTCTTTGTTCCCCACTGTACCCACAGTCCACCCAGTGCTTCCACAGAAAAGGTATTCAATAACTGCTTCTTGAGTGAACGAATGCAATTTACTCAATGAAGGGGAGGGATTTATCCATTTATTCAATCTTCAAGCATTTACTAAACACTGACTCTATAGCAGACACTGTTCTACAGGTGAGCTGAGGGAGGGCCCAAGAAGAGGCTGAAGATGCCTGTGATAAGATCTTACAGAGCCTTTAGGCCACAGTGAAGTAAGTGTATTTAATTCTGAATGAGACAGAAGGTCTTCTGAGGGTTTTCAGCAGAGGAGTGACATGCTCTAAAAGGAACCTCTGATGCTGTTTGCAGACTGCTGGCCCCTGAGCCCCAAGCAAGGGAAGAATTGGTGGAGTTTGGGAGTATTGTGAGAAGGGGGCAAGGCGTCTCACTCCCAGGTTGGGGACCTGCTGAGCAGTGGAAACTCTGAGACCCACGTCAGGGGTACCATCTGGGTGGAGTTCCCTGAGAAATTTATTGGGAGAATGTACTGAAACCCCAGAAGGGCAATGGTGCCACATCTAAAGCTCTTGATTTACCCCAAATACTCTTACATCTCAAGAATAGTCATTCTGACCATAAACTCCTGAAAATGTCTTAAATGTCCACAAAATAGTTTCTCTAATAATGATAAATTATTTAGATTACTCAGATAATATTTTTATTTGTGGTAGCCCTCTGTTTAAGGACATCAAGATATATCTGAGGCAGCAAGGTACAGGGGAAAAGATCACTGAGTAGCAATCAGGAGATAAAAAGTTATATCTCAGGTTTGCCATTACCAGTTATATGAACTTGGGAAAATCATTTAACCCATGGATCTCAGTTTCCAAATCAGGAAAATGGGAAAGAAGGATCTAAAAATCTCTAAGAGCCCTTCTGGCTCTAGATTTATTCTGCTGTAGTTTTAACTTCTTCCCATAGTAGGTTGGGAGCTTGAAAGGTTGGAAAGAGTAAGAAAAATGGCTTTCTATAAAGAGAAAGTAAAATAAGGAGAAAACCATTTAGGGATTACTATTTACCCAAGAACACCTGAGGGGTGGAAAAACCTTCATTCTTCTGTGGCAGAAAGCAAAGTCAATGACTGCATAAGGAAAACAGGAAGAAAGATATTTCTGTCATCTTGGGTATTTGCCCTATCAAATTACTAACTCCAAATATTTGTCATTTTGTATTTTTAGAACAGATACTTCCAAAAGCAGGCAAAGAACTTGCTTTTCTTTTTTTTTTTTTCCATTTTATAACTGTCCTAATTTAAAAAAAATTAAAACAGAAAAAAGATTTTACAGTTTTGCCCTCATCTAGATGCTGCTAATTAGCTTCTGGTTCTATTACCATAAATGTTATTCTATATTTTTGCTTCTGTCAAAGTTTCTGTGCCATCATGACTTTGCACATTGTGGACCAAACAAATATTGCTGCCATTCTGGTAAACAACAAATGTAGCCTTGCCAGCAATCCATCAGCCAATGCAGCCACCTCCAATGATGTGCCCTGAGGGGCATTCAGGATGGAGATAAACAGGATGCTGGCCCTAGATAGTTAAGATGCATATCTAAGCAATCATTTCAATGAACCTGGACCCATTCATCTTCCCATACATAGAAAAAACACTAAAATCATTAACTTGAGATGGCTGTTTTTTGTGATTAGCAGCAATCTTTCCATGTTTGACTTTTTCTTTTTTTTTTCCCAGCAAAAACTCCTATATATCTTGGCTCCTTCCTTACCTCTTTGAAACAGTTCCTCAGAGCTATCTGAGAGCCTATATCCCGATTATATAGTCCTCAGTAAGATTACCAAAGAAAACATAATTCTCGACTTTTAGGTTGTGCTTTTTTGTTTGTTTTGTTTTGTTTTTTCAGTCGACAACGCAAAGGCCCACCTGTCTGGAATATCCTCTACACGCTGCTTAAATTAGCCCACTGATTGTCCTTCTGCAAGACTTGGCTTGGTTACTACCTCCTCTAACATGGCAGTTAAAAGCATGGCCTCTTGAGTGGTCCGAGTTGAAACCCTGATTTAGTCTCCTACGGGCCACGTGTGCCTACGGAAGTTCCTGATCCTTCTGCACTGGGACTCAGTTTCTTCACCTATAAACAGGAATGATAATAACACCCATAGCGTAGAACTATTTTAAGGATCAAATATATTAACATATGTAAAGTACTCAGAATGGGGAAGGGCACTAGTAAGCACTCAATAAACACTAGCTATCGTTACAACGATAATACTAGTTATTATTCCGTGAACATCTCTCCTAAAGTGTGTGTTGGGTACCCATCCTCAGAGCTTCCCATGCACACACATGCCTCCTATCACCTGTCTAATCGCTTCCTGTCTATTTGTCCCTTTCAGTAGACAGCAAATTTCTTAAAGGCAGGACTATATTCTTCCTTAATTTCCAGGGCTGAGTACTTGCTATTATACACAATAGATTTTAGTTTTATGGGGGAAAAGAAAACAACAAAAAACCTTCTCAACGCAAAGATCAATAAATACTCATTTAGAACTTATAAGTGTTGTAGAAACATATATGTAGCACAGATTATTTTCTAAAAGTACAATTTAAAACCTGACTTGAGGGACAGTGAATGTTTTTAAACACTCAAAATTAAATAAACAAATGGAAGAAAACGAGGGACAGTAAAGTTGAGTTGAATGGTCCAGACAGAGTAAAAGAGAGGAAGATGAGAATAAAATCTTTTGTGGGCCTAATAATGTCCTAATAAGGAAATGTGGGATGTGAACAGCAAACTGTCTCCTGTGGATGAGCTGACAGGGGCTTAGCCACTTGAGGCCACGAAGACACTGGTCACAGGGCAGATACTGAGAAATGCTAATCATTTCCCTGAATACTGCAAGGCCCTTGCCCCAAGCCCTCAAGATATGCGAAAGCAGGCAATTACATTTGCCTCTTCCATATTTAACATGGAACAGAGGGTCCTGATATGGAACACTGATAAGGAATGATAATTGTTCTGGCTGAGGTAGGGTCCAGGCTAATTTACTTAAAAGCTCCTTGGTGAGGTGAACATAATTAATCTTCTCTGTTCTCAAAGTAAAGGGTTATTTTCTTTTAAAGAGTTGTCCTGTGTTCTAAAAAGGAAGGACAAAACAAATTAATCATTTTCCATTGCTCTGCACACAGCACTTGGATGCTGAGAGAGCATGTGAACAGTTAATCCGCCTATATGGATGAGTTTCTGGTGACAGGCAGATCAGATCTAAATAGAAATCAGGCAAGGTATTTTATTTTTATCATTGTGGCTTTGAGACTTAATTCAAAAATAACTGAGACCAACTCTGACTATACTTTTAAAGTTTGCTTTCATAATTAATCCTTTTTTGAACACTTAGAAACACTCTTTTGGATTCTGTACAAAGCATTTCCCTGGCCGACCGCTGCCAAAGCAGACAGAAGCAGAGACTATCTAGAATCCTTCAAAACTATTGAAAATTCAACTGAACTATCTCTTAAGGCCATACTTAGTTCAAAGTACCAGTAATTTGAAGTTATAGCAATACATTTTGGAAGACAGCCCACCTAAACAAGTAATGTTAAAGGTGAATTCTAAGTATGTTTGAGAGGCTCTGTTAAGGTACGTCCTGAATGGCTGAACAGAAGGGCAAGAGAGGATAGATGAAGTATATGTGAGCAAAAGTATATATTTTTAAATAAATTCATCGAGTTTCTGAATTTGCAAGCCCTGGCTGAGAAAGATGGACCATGAAAGCCACTGGGCATTACACAACTGACAATATTATTTGATGAGCAAATTCATCTGACATTTGCCACAAACAATCGTCTTCCTGAAACTTCAATTGCTAGAAAGGTTTTTTTCTTTTTTCCAAATGAAAGCCATGTATTCATTCAACTGGACAACAATGAAGCTTTGTGGCCTGGTGGTTAGTATGAAAAGGAGTTGGTTTTGCCAAAACAATTTGAAATTTTGAACTTAGTCTCCCTTCCCCCACTTCTTTTTTAACATACTCAACTAAAATGAACGAGTTCTGTAGCCCTTACTAGACACATTAAAAAAAAAAAATGAAACTAAACAAAAAAACAACCAACAAACCCCCTGAAGTAGCCAAAACCACATGACTTTGGACATTTAAAGTATGTTGTAAAAACTTAGAAAACATGCAATACTCTGGAAATTAGTCAGGATTTCACAGCATTTATTATACAGAAACTGGATAGGACATCTGGCCTTCCCTTTATCCAACAGCATTTACTAAGTACCTACTATGTACAAATCAAACTATAACATCACTACATCAGACTTCATTTTGCTAAAGCTGATTAGATTTAGTTCAAGCATATTCTTTTGGTTCCTGAATGAAAATAAGTTATTAGGGCAGTAGAGAGAAATATTTATAATTTTTTGTTAACTGCCTTTTCCCATTAAATTGGAAAAATTTAAGTATAGGGATTAAGCCTTACTTACTATTCTTTAAATCTATGGTGTTAATATATAATAGCTACTCAATAAATATTTATTGAATTTGGTGCTATAATTGCTTCTCAGTCATCCAGTAACTACATATATGCAACAATATTTTAAAAATTTGCTAATGTGAAAGATAGATAATTTATATTTGATTTGGGGATAATTCCATATCCTGTCAAGTGAATGTGGGTATGTCAGGAGTTCTGGAATATACTCTATATAATGAAGTTGCAACAGTAACATCAATTACATGAGACAGGTACTCCACTTCTTCTTTGAGGACGCCTGCTCCCTAAATTTTCTTGAGATATTCTAGGACATGACACCCACAAGGAATACCAGTTAGGAAGAGCAAATATGAAGTATTACATAATATTGCTTTCCCTGTCCTTCCTTCCCTCCCACCCAACTTTAGTTGGAGGCCAAAGGTAAGAGCTTTGCTCTGTATTATTTCTAAGAAGGTACAGACATAGGTACATATCACAGCCATGCAGAGCTCAAACTTTAAATATATACATGGTCTCTTCCTCTTAAACTTAGAGAGAATCCAGTGCTTTAAAGGAACTTTCTGGAGAAGCAAACAAGATGCCTATTGATAGTGAAAACTGGGTCTATCAAATTTATGGTAATAGGTAATATCGCTCGAAGTCAGTTGCAATTTGAACATTGTGGGAACTACAGGAGATTCATTCATAACAAAAACAAACAAGCAAACAGAAAACAAAGAAACAAGGAGATGGGAATACAGAATGGCAGTTTGTTCCTAGATCTTGGAACACAACAGCATTCTTTTGCTTAATCTTTGGTGTATCGGTAATAATTAGTCATCACCATTTACTATTCTGGTCCAACGGGTGAAGTTTCTTTTTTTTTTTTTAAGATTTTTTAAAAAATTTAATTTAATTTATTTTTTGGCTGTGTTGGGTCTTCATTGCTGTGCACGGGCTTTCTCTAGTTGCGGCGAGTGGGGTCTACTCTTCGCTGCGGTGCACGGGCCTCTCATAGCGGTGGCTTCGCTTGTTGTGGAGCCTTCTCTTGTTGCGGAGCACGCGTTCTAGGCACAGTACTTGTAGCACGTGGGCTCAGTAATTGCGGCACGTGGGCCCTGGAGCACACGGGCTTCAGTAGTTGTGGTGCATGGGCTCAGTAGTTGCGGCTCGTGGGCTCTAGAGTGCAGGCTCAGTAGTTGTGGTGCACAGGCTTAGTTGCTCTGTAGCACGTGGGATCTTCCTGAACCAGGGGTCGAACCCGTGCCCCTGGAATTGGCAGGCTAATTCTTAACCACTGTGCCACCAGGGAAGTCCCCAACGGGTGAAGTTTTAAAAATATATTTTAGCTACTTGATAAATAACTTAAAGAATATAAAGAGATAGTAAAAAAAAATGTCATTAGAAGTTTTAGTAAGAAGTTAAGCACGTTATATATTCTCTTGATTTAGAAGGTATGAACGCAACGGACTACTGAATAATTGTCATCCATGATTCTGGAAAACACCCATCTTGTAAATACTGATTAGAAATTTCAAATATATTTCTAATGAGTTCTATTTTATCATTACTTCTGGCTTGTTCTCTTGCACTTGCTTCTTCAAAACACAATACCTCTAAAAATGTGACAGCTTCTAATTTGTTTTAATATAAATTTATTTATTTATTTGTGGCTGCGTTGGGTCTTCATTGTTGTGCACAGGCTTTCTCTAGCTGTGGTGAGCGGGGGCTACTCTTCTTCGCGGTGCACAGGCTTCTCGTTGTGGTGGCTTCTCTTGCTGTGGAGCACGGGCTCTAGGCGCACATATGGGCTCAGCAGTTGTGGCTGACGGGCTCTAGAGTGCAGGCTCAGTAGTTGTGGCGCATGGGTTTAGCTGCTCCGCCACATGTGGGATCTTCCCGGACCAGGGCCTGAACCTATGTCCCCTGCATTGGCAGGCGGATTCTTAACCACTGTGCCACCAGGGAAGCCCTGCTTCTAATTTTTTAAAAATTGATAATGCAGTTTTCTTTACTACATAATTGCAGATTTTTTTTCATTTTTTAGATTTATAAGTATAAATTAGAATGGTCAATGCAACAAAAAATTTCATTTCTATATTATCTTTTCCTTTCAATCACATTTTTATACAACCTGCTTTCAGCGTTTGCCCATTTATGAACCATATGAAGTAAGTTATGATGCACAAACATAACTAAAGATGAAAGAGTACTGTCACACATTCTTTCAGCAAATGCACTGCTCCAGGTTCTTGTTGCCAAATGTTGCATAATGAAGTCCTTCTTGTTGAGAGCACCCTATTTCCTCTTTGTCCTCAGAAATAGATTGTTCATTCACTGGTTTGCAAAAAATTCATCTATGATATTATCATTTGAAGACTCATAATCTGACTTTTGCTTATACAATCAATTTCACCATCATCATTAGTATCTGGAATGCCACTGTCTGTCTCTTTATATTCATCTTCTGATTCATCTAATAAGTATGAAATGTCTTCCTCTGTCAGTTTCCTTCTCTTTGTCATTATGGGAGAAAATGAGAAATTCTGAACTATCAACCTGCATCCAATAAAAGTAATAATAATAAAGAAAAAGACTATAAAACTTCTTCTTGAAAGATAATACAATATTTTGATGCAAGGTACTTCTCCGTGGCATTGCTACATGTCTTATGATGGCTTTTATCCCAGAATAGCTTTTCAAGAATGTTTCTATAGCAAACAGATTTGGAAATACACTGTCTTCCTCTTAGGCAAAGGTTCGGTAGAATTTCTTGTAGCTCCCTTTATAAGACTGGGGTTACATAAGCTCAGGGTTCCTCAGCTATAACACAAATTCACTGCATGTGCAATGCCCACCCGGACCCATCTCCATATTGCCCCTGAGGGACTTGGGAGGCAAAGGGAAGTGATACAAACATGCAGCTCATGGGGCCAGCTGTGCTGTGACTAATAAAGTCCTTTGTCTCATGTCTTCTTCCAGCATCCGTAAAAGTATGGCAGGCTAACTTGGTAACTGGTGAGAAGGGTAAAATTCTCAGACTCTTCAGTTCTTGATATACTTTGGACAACACAATAAGAAAATTGAAATGTTATGTAACAGTGATGATTTAGGTCACTTATTGCAACATCCTTCTGTGTGATCCCCTTATCCCTCCATCTTCATAAGATTTTGGTCTCTTCTAGCATATTTGGGAACAAATGACAAGTACCAATAAGATAATTTCTAGGATGATGAAATAGGAAAATGTTTCAAGAAAATAAGATCACCAAGATTCATTATACATCTTGGATTTATAATAGGCTTCAATAGACTCATGGTGTTTGCAAGACAGAATTAATTTTTTCTATCTTAAAAGTGAGGAAAATTTCTCTTTGCTCTTTGTAAGAACTAAAAAAAAAAAAAAGAAAAAAAAAAGAATTAAAAAAAAATCAATCCTTACCAAAAGAAATTAATAGACTAAGATTGGGTCCAAATGGCCCTGATGGTATAATAAAGATTAAACCACCGTTGAAAAACTCTTTGCCTTTTATCATCACCTCTCAGATCCTGTTCATCCTTTAGTACCTAATTTCTCCTTCCTGGGAGCCTTTGTAAACTACTTCTGTGGAGTCTGATATGAAGTCTGGTAGTTCATGAAGTACTTGTCCTATGCTGCTTTGCAAGATAAACCATGCTTTATACTCAGTCCTTTACATGGGTTAGTTGGTGGTCATTTGTTGAATAGAGAAATGAATGAAAGAAATGAGTGGAGAAATGAGTGTGATTTCACAGAGGGGGGAACTAACACAAAAGTAGAAAAGAGGAGAAACAAGAAGAGAGATGAGAGAGGTAGGTAGTCAAAAGAAAACTGATTGAATAGCCAATTTGCTCAATATACTGATTTAAAAAACAACGTATTTGTTTTTTAAACTCTTTATATGGTTTCCAAAAATACTAGTTTGTAAACTGGACAATTCATTAAGGTTTATTAAAATCAGAGAATTAAACATTTGGTGAGCTCATGACTGGGTAAATTTGCCCTTGAAGTTAGGCCCAACAAGGTTACATTTTAGTAAGAAGCTACAAGTAAGCACACGAGATTCCTGGAAATTTTTAAAAAAATAATGTTTGAGAAAGAATCTTATGAATGTTGTTTTGGTAGATTGGAAATTATATGTTGTAGGCACAGAATACATGATGGTATCTGTAGAAAAGGCATGAAATTAACTCAGTGGAAATTAATAGGACTACATCCAACAGACATGAAGGCAGAGTAACACCAGGCTCTAGGGGATGGACTGTAAAGGCACATTCTTAAAGGGCACAAAGAAGATGGCTTAAATCAGTGATTCCCACACATGACTGCACGTTAGAATCATCTGAGGAACTTTAGAAACTACTGGGTCCTATCCCAGGTCAACTGAATCTGGAGGCAGGAATGTGTTGAACTAAAATTATTAGGATTATTAAATAAGAACCATAAATCTAAATTTCTCAGACCCTAAATTTGAAATAATTAAATTGAATTTTGGAGGTAAAATGTATATAACATAGAGTGCCAAGACACATAACCAGTGTGACAAAACTAGGACCAGAATGCAAATATCCCGATTAGTCAGCCAAATCTTTCTAGTCCATGTATTGCTCCTGTGACTGGGAAAGGTAGTGCACACATAAGAGAGGATTATTTGTTTTAAATTAGAAATGGACTTTCCATCCATTACCTCATTTGATCTTCTCAGCAAATCTGTGACACAAATAGGATAAGTAATAGGCCCATTTCATAGATAATAGAAATTAGGATCAGAGGGGTTAAGTGAGTTGTCCATGTGAAAGAGCCAGGATTCACAACCAGGTCTTCGAACTCTCAGGGCACCAAATTCTAATCATTCTCTAAGAAATGTGGAGATCACCTGGCTTTTGCCTTACCCTCTCAGTCAACTCCTTCATGTCTGGGAACAAATACACTCTTCTTCAAGGAAAAACGAATGTCTAATGTGGAGTTCTGGGGTATTACAAAGCAAAACAAGTTCTGAGTTAGAAATGATAGGGATAAAAGCTGAAAACAGTAAGTTCTCTGACAAGATATAAAGGGAGTACTTCACAGAATCTAGGTGTTTTAAGTCAGTGAGTCTATATTTAATATGCTTTAGAGTATCTGGTTAATGTCTGATGACAACGAAACAAACAAGTCAGGATGTGTTCTATTGGCCTTTGCTACGGATATAGGTAGAGTGAGATCCTAGTAGAGAAAAACATTGAAGAAGCTCCAGAAAATCATTTACAGAGCACGAACTATGCGAAATAAGAACAGAGCCTAAAGACAATAATGAGGCAAGGGCTACTCTGATGGCCTTTCACTGTTTGATGTTCAAGTATAATGTATTTGGGGGCAATGATAGGATAAAATCGTTCACTAATGTTAAATGATTAACACAAGACCACTTTGGATATTTATATTAATAGTGCTAATAGTGACAGTATACTCTCTCCAGCCTTTCATCTGAGATCAAAGTTTGTTAAAAGCCCTAAACAAACTTTATAAACAGTTGTGTAAGAGGAATTAGAGTATAAAATTAGAAAAAGATCGACTGAGGCATTTAATATCACTGAGCAGAAGCTCAGGACACAACTAGTAATGCAGCCAAGGGGCACGCCAACACTCTTCACCATTCACAAGGAAGAAAACCAGATCAAAGCTGCTTTATTAAACGCCATGTACCAAGAGGTCGAGGGCGTAGTTTGACAATTCTAAATACGATTCAAGAATTCAGTGTCCTGTTTATGACTCTACTTGCCCAGCTCAAGGTAAATATGGGATCTCGTTGTTAATTGTCTTCCTCTTCACTTAGTATCATTCACTAGGTACTTACTTATAAAGCATTCCTTGCTCATGTCTTCATTACTCTCAACATTCACAAGTGGAGTATGTGGAATGGAAAGAACACGGAACCACTAATCAGGACAAATGAATTCTAGCCCTTGATTTGCCATATTTGGCTATTCATAAATTCCTCTGTCCTCCATACTTCTTATTTATAGGGTGAGGGGTTTTGACAAGGGTCTCTAAGAGTCCTTCCATTTGTAACATTACCTAGAATGTGAGATCCACGGCAGCAGGGACCCAATCTGCTATATGCCCGAGGACACTGTCGGGATATGGCAGGGATTCAACAAGTATCTGTTGTATACAATTACGTGATTAAATCAGGGTAAATTGTTTGAAAGCAACTATTCATAGGGTGGAAATTTTTTAATGAAGAGAATTTTTTTTTAATTCCTCCTAGACTAGAGTCTACTAAGTAAAAGACTTTTAAAATATGACCCAGTCCAGCACAATTAAAAAAAAATTTAAAAACTGAAATGTAGAGAGGTTAAACAACGTGCCCGGAGTCATGTGCCTGGTTATCGGGGAGGATGTGACCAGAACCCACCATTTCTGACTCTAAATCAGATACTGTTGTACTATATCACTTTCCATCATTTAAAACTAGGCATATAATAATTTTCAGCTGAAACCTGTATGCACTTGGTTAAAATTAGGTGCACAAAATGAAAAATTCCCAAATTAGCTTTTTACGTAAAGGCTACTTCAAAATGTGTGTAACAGACACTACTCCCACCAACTATATATTAAGGGCGTAATACCAATATTTCATTTTATAGTTAGATTAGGTTCTTAAAAAGATGTAATACATTATTACTCTGAGATTTCACCCAGATATGCTCTCTTAAAGAGAACAGAAAGCATTTCTTATATGTAGTATATTTTTCAGAAGGATACTTCAGAAAGTGTTTTGTAATATATACACTCATTATCTTCACAATACAAAACAAGCGCTTTTTACCCATAGAATGCACTGTTATTGATAGTGTTTAGAACAGGACTATAAAACACATCATCAAGCAAGGCAGTTAGGCAGTCTGACCACTTATCAGCATCAACTATGAAGCTGTCAGACTGACCTCCAAACACTGAGGAGTTCAATAATACTAAATTCATCTGCTGGTGAAGCTGCATTCATTATGTAATTTCTCAATGATACTTTCCCTATGTCACCGCATTTATGAAAAATCTGACAGCACTGTGAGAAACGATCTTTGCAGGCTGAAGGAAGTCTTACATTTTTAAATTGGTCATCACCTTTTGCCACAAGGTTGCAACTCTGTATAAACAGCCCACTGGTTTCAGCACCATTTTCTTCATTTTAACATAAGCACAGTCATGTTTTTGCAATTTAACCCTTTGAAGATGACCCCATTATTGGAAAATATACACATTTTAATACTGACTAACACAGAATACAGACTCTGTATTTTGGGACAAGGTGGCGAAAGGAGAATGTCTAGATTGTTTCAACCAAGATCCCTCATGAGAGATTCATGAGGATATTTCCGTTTGCCCTCGATGCGAATATACAGAAGGTAGACTAACATTAGAGCAGTGGGAAACTTGGCAGAACGGGCTAGGACAGGGTTTGTGCAAAACCTTTTTCCGGTTTCAGTTTGAATGGGTTCCCAGGAAGTGTCAAGTTCGAACAAATCCAAAATTTTACAATGCAGCTCAGCCAAAACTGCTGAGATTCACCTGATTCTGGGTCAAAACCGTACAGAGCACACTGCGTTTTATTTGGTGTAAAGCCAATTTGACTGAACCTTTCAGGCAACTTCAATGAGAGGCTTATAGCCTTGGCAAGACCAAAAATGAACCTGGCTTGATCTTTGGTTTTGAAACAGCAAGTTCTGGCTTTATAAAGAGATAAAGGCAAGTTTTACCCAGCTTCAAGATTCTTACAAATACTTAGAAGAGGCGCTGCAGATAATTAACTGTTATTTGGCCACATTTACATACTCCAGTCAGTTATTTCCTCAGCTAAACCAGGACACTTTAGTTAAATACATTAACACTATTGGGTCCATATACTCCTAACTGCCCCAGAGCAGATTCTGGTGTCCTAACAAAGAATAATGGTCCTTCTTCAACAACTTATGTGCCTGTAGACTGGCTTGCACACGTAGTAGGGTGAAGCACAATTAGTGTTAGATCCATAGTGGGAAGGGAAGGAAATTGAAAGTAAATCCCCAACAATCAGTGTCTAACAGTAGACAGGTGAAACCAGAATATGCAGCATCACTTAGTAATTTCCAGAGACATACTGGCATACTCTTGTATGCGTGGATACCAAGATCTTGAAGATCAACTGGTATGCATACTTCAAGTCTGGTACCACTAATATTAGCTGAATGAATCCTTTAGAGATGTGCTTAAGCCTCTAGCAGTTTTTTAAAAATAGAAATCCTATTTCTAACAGTTTTCCTGTGTCTTGTAATTCTTCTCAGATAGGCAAATTTGTGCATGTTTTTCTCCATATAGCTGCAGGTTAGGATTTATCCTGTAAATTATGTTATCTCTGCAAGTATATCCTAAAAATACAGGAAGCTTAGATTGTTTTAAGTAACTTTGGTTTGAGAAGTTGATTAAACACTGACAAATTGCAACTACACAGTTACACATTTGCTCTCAGTCAACACTTTTCAACATTTTGATTACATCCTCCTTAAATAATTTTTAAACTGTATATCTCCCTTATTCTTCCCCCTTCCATACACACATTTTTAAGTTGTCAGAATGTTTTCATCATAAGTTTAGGTAGCTGTAAAGGATGAAAATTCTGGAATGTAGTAAATATTGTCATTTTCAAATAAAACTTTTATATTACTCATATAAACTTATCCAGTGAACTTTAAATCTCATTAATTTGTTACCACCATTTATCCACTTCCAAAATAACTAAATACTATCCTCTTTAAAAGACAGATTTTATATGATTCCTTTTCCCTTTGAATTTATTTCAAATCTGTTTTCCCTCACCGACTTTTATCCTAATATAAAATATACTTATGCTTGCAGGCCTATTTATTGGTTATCCTATCATACTTTATCCTTCTCTATAACAAAAACGTATACATATATCCAGAGAGAAGAACTGATTTTTAAAACTCTCTGTAACCATAATGCTCTAAGTGTTAAACATTATTATGGATTGAATTATCATATAATTAATATTAGGTATATTAAAATTTTTGAGAAAAAATTAAATGTGAAATGTCAAAAAAACTCAAGGCTTCCAAATGTATATCTCTTACTGGGATGGATATAGCTTCCTCTTCTCCGGTACTCAATTAGCTCATGTATCCATGGGTAAATGCTAATTTTGTTTCAATAAGACAGCGTTCCATTTCTATTTCTGTTTTTTGTTTCTATAGATTTACTCACTGAGAAGTCTTGTTCACATAAAAAAGTACGTGAGAATGAAATTAGTTTTGTTATAACAATGTCACTCAATTTCTTGAATGCCTTCCTAGTTTTATAGCAAAGAATACACAGTGATCTGTCATCAAAAATTAATTTAAATGATCTACCAGCTCGATTAGGTCCTCTTTCAATTTTGTTGAAAGCAAAGAATTAGAAACCACTTGACTTGCCAAAGGATTGTAATGTAGTTATTAAAGTCATTCACTTTCCATTTCTGGAAGGTAAACCCAAAAGGCTTTACTCACCAAGACTTAAATGACTACAACTGTTCTTTTTTCACTTAGAGATATTTCATTGAACTTAACACATGCAAAAAATAAAAATCTCAATTTCGATACCATTCTATCAGTATGAAATTTTAATATATTTATTTTATCTCAGCATTAAATATATCTGCATCCAAAACTTAGAGCTGCAGACTGGCAAAGCCAGTCCTCATTGTCAAATCAATCAGCCAAATCAGCAGTACTTTCTGGCAGAAAAAAGTCTGACTTCATTTTTCAATTCTATGTAATGTGTTGATGTGTGCTCATGACAACCGTCTCACTTTTGAATCATAATTCTAAGACAGATAAATAGATAAGGCACGGAGCCGGACCAGAGTTTGTCACCTGGATGAAATAAGACACTGCGGCTTTCAATGATTTCTTTCCAACACATCTTAGCTTTGTTTTCTGGAGCTATACATTCTCTGATTATAGTAGGTGGTGGAAGAGGTGAGGTCATTAAATAAAACTGTCTTTACTCCTCCTCAACATCCATCAACAATACATGTCGATTTCAGAACAACCCATTCTCAACACCCCAAATATCTAATACAACCCTTTGTTCTTATCAAAAATATATGGATGACTAAGAAGGACAAGAAGCCTTACCTTAGTGACCTGATTAAAGGAGGACATGAAGGCACCCAAATCATAAACTGCCCCTTGTTTGGCACCCTGATGTGCCTGGGGGAATTTGCCATCATGGGACCCTGGATGGGTGAGAAGGAAGCCTTTCTTCTGCAAAGTGGGAGGGGGCTGATTATGAAAAGTAAGAGGGCCTCTTCAAGCCGAGCTATTTTAAGAGAACGTGCAGCTGAGGATATAAAAATGGATTCTCCTAAACCTACTTGTGTCTTGACTACCCCTTGGAAGATCTTTGTGTACTCTTGGAGGTACTCTACCGGAAGACTGTGCTGTACCTCACCAGTTCTCTTTGAACCTTACTGTCAGGGACAGCATTAATCATTTCGTTGTAAAATTAAAAAAAAAAAAAAAGTGCTGCTAACATGTTTCAATTTCCTTTGCTTTTTGGTAAAATGTGTCATAGATACAAATGAGTACTAAAACATATACATAAAGAAAATGACAATTTTTGTGGTTTTAGTCATCATTTCCCTGATTATGAATGAAGCTGAATATATTCTTACATGTTTCTTCTTCAACTGAAATGCCTGCTTATGCCTTTTATCCTTTTTCTTTTTTCTTTTTTTTAAATCTGCATTGTTTATCTTTTTCTAATTGCTTTGTTGGCAATAAGATTTGGATACAAACTGATTTGGATACAAACTGCTAGTCAGTTATATCTTCTGCTACAAATGTGTTCCAAGTGTGGCTTTTCTTTTCATTCCTTTTATGTTGTCTTTTGATTTATGGAAGTTCTTAATTTTGGTGTGGTCAAATCAGTCATTTCCTTTATGACCTATGTTTTCAGTGCCCCTCCCCTCACCCCTAGAAATCCTCCAAAGTCCCAAGGTCATTATGATACTAAACTATACTTCGCTTTAAAGCCTTACGGTTTCATCATTCACATTTAGGCTTTCACCCACTTTTGCATCTGAGATAGGGGTTCAATTTCATTTTTTTATACCATCTATTAAAAAGTCCATCCTTACTCCTCTGATATGTGATGCCAGGTATGTCAGACATCAAGTTTCTATGTACACATATTTGTTTCTGGATTCTCTATTTGATTACATGAACCTATTTATATATTCCTGTGTCAAGACTACACTATCTTAATTTCAATAGCTTTAATAAGGTTATATGTATGTTAGGAAAACTCTCCCCACTTCCTCTTCTTCAGAAGTATCTTGACTATTCCAGAGTGTCTTCTCTATAAAGGCTCGAATTTTTTTTTTTTTTTTGCGGTACTCGGGCCTCTCACTGTTGTGGCCTCTCCCGTTGCGGAGCACAGGCTCCGGACGCGCAGGCTCAGCGGCCATGGCTCACGGGCCCAGCTGCTCCGCAGCATGTGGGATCCTCCCGGACCGGGGCACGAACCCGTGTCCCCTGCATCGGCAGGCGGACTCTCAACCACTGCGCCACCAGGGAAGCCCAAAAGCTCGAATGTTTTTGTCAGATATTTTCCTGTATACTTTGTATTCTTTGTTACTTTTGTACTGATATAGTAACTTTAATAACATTTTCTCAGCGATTGTTGCTGGAGTTAGAAGGAAAAGGGACTTTCAAGTACTGGTTTCTATCAAACTTGTTCAACTATTTTTCATAATTTAACTATGAATTCCTAGAGCTTTTTATACAAACAATAATATTACTTTCAAATAATGATAGTTTTACTGCTGTGGTTAATACCACCAACACAGTGTCTAACAGAAACTGTAGAATGGGGCATCCTTTATTTATTCCTGGTCTTAAAGAGGGACTTTCAAAATGCTAAGGTGAGGTTTGCCAGAGATTTTTTTTCACATGACCTTTATCAGATTAAAGAAGTTCTCTTCTATTCTTAGTTTTCTAAAAGGTTTATGAGGATGATAATGATATCATAGGAATAAATCTTCTTATTCATCTATTGGGATGACCTTATTAAATTTATTTCTCCTCAATCTGTCACTATGGTGAATAACACTGACTGAGTTTTTAATTTTAAACCAACTCAATTCCTGGAATAAACTCAATTAATTGATGAATTGGTAATTTGTCAGTGTTCATGAGTAATTTTCCTTTTTATACCTTCCAGGATTTATTTTGCTAATATTTGTGTATAATACTTTTGTATCCATGTTAATATGTGAGAAGTTCCTTAATTTCCCTTATTTATACATTCCGTCTGGTTTTGTCTCAAAGGTTATGCCAATTCCTAATGAGTTGGGCATGTCCTTTCTTTTATTTATTGACCTGTGAGTTGTTTAGAAGTTTACTTTGAAATTTCCAAAAGTCTATAGCTTATTTCGTTCTTTTTGAATCTTAAAGCTAGTTATAATCATGTCACTAAATTCCGGTCCACGGAAATGAACAGAAATGATACGTGCAAATTCTAGTTTTCACTAAAGGCAAGTTACATACATGCTCTCCCTTTCTTTCTTTCGTCTAGTTACAATATTAATCTAAGGGCTGGAGTGGAACAGGCATCTTAGGTCAGGAGGCAGAAGCAGTATATTGAAGATGGTAGAGCAAAACAACAAAAGAAGCCTGGGTTTCTGACACCATACCTGCCATGGACACCATATATTTGGATTGTTAAACGAGAGTGAAACTAATTTCTATCTGACTTAACCCATAATTCTTTTTGGATTTCTCTTAACTGAGGTCATGCTAACTCTAACTAACACAAAGGTATCGAGAATCTAAATTATCATGGCATTTATGGAAATGAAAATAAAGACAGATC
Organism: Neophocaena asiaeorientalis asiaeorientalis; assembly: GCF_003031525.2. NCBI lineage: Eukaryota > Metazoa > Chordata > Mammalia > Artiodactyla > Phocoenidae > Neophocaena > Neophocaena asiaeorientalis. Next base: position 10,971,812 of record NW_020185338.1, on the reverse strand, counting down.
TGAGGTGCGATATGACAAACAGAATTTGTATCTCAAGCTGAACAGCCTTCCCTTCCCTTTCATTTCCTAAAATGACCCTGACTTCTTATTGTACTGCCTATATCTCCTCTTCTCCCTTGACCTCCCACTTACTAAGTTCACTAGTGCCTTTCTATAAACAAGGGTAATCACTCTAACCCTGCCTTTCTGGCACCAAACTGTCCCAATTCCTAATTTTCCTAGCACAGTCCTAAAGTTGTATTACCTCCACATGCGCTTTCCCTCTTCCTGCTTGCAGGCTCTCACCACTCCACTCCAGTGGAGTGGTGGTTTTACACCACCACTCCAGCTGTACTCCTGCACACCACATTCACCACGCCACAACCCCTGATTGAAAACGATTAATGACTACTTATTGGCTAAATAGCCACGCTACCGCCTTTCACCTCCCAACCTCGTAATGGACACAACAGAGAATGCAAAGCAGTCACAGCAGTGCTCTCCAAAAGAGCAGCCCAGAATCCTTCCCAAAAGAATGTTTCAATAGCCAGTACTGACCAGTAGGAACTGGCACTCAGGAAGAAACCCACTTGTATCCCTGATATAAAACATAAAATCTAAACTCCTTGGTTTGTATTTCAAAACCCCGAAGTGTCTATTACTCTCTCAAAGTTTTACAGACAATGAGGCTATAAAAAAAAAAAAAAAAAAGATGTGAAAGCCTTTGAAATGGAACAAAAACTTACTGGGTATTTTCAATGAAAAACTAGTTTTTGCCTCGCGGACGCTTCTGGGTTTTTTGGTTCTACAGGATCTCTGTATCAGTCACTGTCTTTGAGCTATTTATAACTCTGTGAGTTATAGATGACTGATTGATTGCTATGCAAATGATTCTTGTACATAGACATGAAATAAATTTTGTCTGGGGAGGTTCAATTGATTTCCTTCCTCCACTATGGAAGAAGACAGTTTTGCCTCTATTTTAAATTCACTTCAGTACTCCAATGCTCTTTGAATGTTCCTTTAAGTGAGTTGTAACATCTTGCTCATTCTCTGATTAATTAATGAGTTAAACTCATTTGTCATGAGTTCATTTTATATTTGTATGAGAGTCATGATTTCATGATTTTGCCTTAAAATTTTTTTTTTAAATATCCTTTTAGCTAACTCTTTTTTCTTTCTTTTTTTTTTTTTGCAGTACGCGGGCCTCTCACTGTTGTGGCCTCTCCCGTTGCGGAGCACAGGCTCCGGATGCGCAGGCTCAACGGCCATGGCTCACGGGCCCAGCCGCTCCACGGCATGTGGGATCTTCCTGGACCGGGGCACGAACCCATGTCCCCTGCATCGGCAGGCGGACTCTCAACCACTGCGCCACCACGGAAGCCCTAGCTAACTCTTTTTTCATTATTGCCTTTAAACTTTTATTACATCCCCAATATAGAATGTCTTCTCTGGCTCTTTCTACCTGACACTACTGATTCTTCCCATTTCAGAGAGGAAACAAATCTCCTCCATCATGTCCTCAAACTACAAAAGCCATGCTTTTCCATGACGAACCTAGACTGCAATGATGTTAATTTATTTTACAACTATTGTTTCTTTGTAATGCCTTCTACAAAATGCACTGTTTCATCCACATGTTGTAGACAGTGCATATTTATCTTACATCATTCATTCATTTATATGTAAGCAACTTCTCTCCTCAATTAAAGTGCAAGCTCCTTGAGAGAACTGATCACAATTCCTTTTCCTTTTCTCCTCTTCACTGTCTACCTAGTACCTTAGTGCCCAATAAATATCCACTCTGAGTCCCCAGTATGTGTAGGAAGGATGCTTGCAAGCTGGTAACCACTAGTTTGTTCTCTGTATCTGTGAGTCTGTTTCTCTTGTTTTGTTTTATACCCTTGTTTTACTTTTTAGATTCCACAAATACTCTGTTATCACTTATATGTGGAATCTAAAAAGGATCCTTCCAACCAAGATTTTTTTCAGGTAATCACTTAGCTTTATTTGGGGAATCAACCTACTATGTTTTGGCTGAAGGTGGTTCCTTCCTAGGAGAATTCACACTAAACTTTAATGAAGATCATGGGAGCTTCTGTGAAACACCAAATAAAGTGTAACACTGATCAGAAAGGCTAGGGAAAAAAGAATAAATTGATATGCTTCTGGGTACTTTTTTCCCTCAACTATCAGTACTGTGTATACCTATATTCCTAAGAATAGTCTATGTGAGGATTATATACATTCAGTTCAACATTCATTCTTTGATTTTACAAATGTTTATTGGTTGTCAACTATATGTTAGAAATGTTTTGCAGGCCCTGGGGGTGCATTTGTAAATAAAATGTAATTTCTATTCCAAGAAGCTTACCTGCTAGTGAAGAAGGAGAGGGAAGTATTGAGAAAGAAAAGGGAAACAGACACAACTGCGACCTGAGCATATAGATAATTGGTGACAAGCCAAATCAAGTTGCTCGTTATGACAAAAAAGACCTTCTTATTTTCAGGTATTATAACTACTAAACCTTTAAAATTAATCTATTGTAAATACTCCTAATGGAATAATGAAATTTCAAATTTTGCAGATCTGTATCACCAGGACACGTACCCTACATTCAAAGCCTTACATACCCTAATACCACCTAAACCAAATGAGAGACCACCAACATTTTTCTATGGTTTAAGTGCTAAGTTGGGAGAGACTAATAAATGGTCTTGAGACTGCTTCCAGCATATTTGATTTTATGAACTATAAAATACTTTACCAGCTGAACAGTCTACCAAGTATATTAAATCCACTCTTTATAATGCCATATGAAGTCAAAGGATTTCATAACATTTGAGCATTAACATTATTACTGAGCATTTTCATTTTTCATTCATTATTACCGAGGTTTTACTTATAATTATTTCAAATTAAAACCATCTTGAGAAAACTGCCACTGTAAAAAACCTAGTTCATTTAACCAGTTTTATTTTTCTCATGATGATTTTTTATTTTTTACCTTTATTCTTAGAGGAACCCTTAGAATAAGGCATTTAAGATTTTATACCATAGTACTATGTTAGTAAAGAGATTATGTAAATAAAAAAGACCAACAAATACTAATAAAAGTTACAGGCTTCTTGTTGTTATTGATAATTTTCAGCTTCACATGACATACTAGTATAATCAAAATGATTAAATAAGAAATAATAAGCAATCACTTAATGATAATGATAACCTAACACTTGTCAGGTCCTAAATATTTTCACATATATTTTCTTTCTTAATTCTCACAACAGTGTGATAAAATATGTTTAATTCTATTCACTTTTACAGACGAAGGAATCAAGAAATAAGCGATTTACTAAATGTTGAAGTGGCATTTTGTGTACTGAACCCAGATCCTCAAACTCAACATTTCTGTTTTGGTTCATACTTTTAAAAAGAGCATTTAATTTACAAGCCAAATACTGTTGGCAAGACACTTTCTAAGGATAAGTAAAATATATGTGGAGGAACACTAAACATTTTATTCACTTACAATGTCATCATGCTGAAACCAAGAAAGTCAGTGTACTTTCCCAATGGCCTGGTTAAATCTAAGGAATAGATTATTTCCCAGCTAGGGTCTGCACACTGTCGATCAAAATCACTTGCTTACACAGGACTAAAATACTCTCAATTAGCATCTTTCCTTTCCTCACACTCAAAATATAAATGTTTTATTCTTAATTAGCCTTATTGTTTAAAAGTTTCTTATTTTTCACCTGCTCATTAAAAACATTAAAAAAAATCACCACTAGACCCAAGTCACTGAATATTTTGTGTGTTTTCAAAAGTTTTAAACACAAAATATGCATATTCAATATTTGCATCATACTCTCTATATAGCTTTAAATACCGCCCCCTGTATATAATAGCATGTCAATATTTTCTTTTTGAAAATATGACTTTTAATGGCTGAATAATATTTCATCGTTAGGTGGTACCATAATTTATTTTACCATTCTTTCAATTCATGTGGTTTTTATTATAAAAATGTTTATTTATAAAGTAATCTAACCATGTTTTTTAAAACTTGAGGAACAGAGAAAGGAATGATATCACAGCCCTAATTCTTGTCTAACAAGTCGCTATTATAAGATTTGCTTGCTTCTATTCTTTTTTTTATACACCTATCATCACATGTTATCATTAAAGTACACGTAATTTTACATCTTGAATTTGTTTCCATTTAACATTATATAATAAACCTTTTCCAAAATCTTTGTGTCATGCTGGGTGGAAATTTCACACTTTATCTAACCATTACTTTATTGCCGAACAATAAGTCATCTCCCCTTTTTTTCTATAAAAATGTATATCATTTTCCAATAAATATTGCAAGCATGTAATCTTTATATATTTGCACTTAAAAAAATGATTTCCTAATATCAGATTCCTACAAGTAAGATTACTGAAAAAAAGGCTAACCAGCTTTTATCATTATTTGGATATTGTAAAAAAAAAATGTTGACTGCCCTTCAAAGTATCAATAGAAACCTAATCTCAGTTTCTTATCAACTAGTCCTTTTAGTGATTGGGAAATACAGAAATAAGCATAATTACATTTAAGCTAATTATGTTTTCCATAAATTAGTGCATCACCTGTCTTGAGAGAGCAGTGACCACTTAAACACACACAATTTTTTTCTTAATTCTTTTTTTTTTTTTTTCATTTTAAAAGTTTGTATCTACATATCTTTCTGGTATAGTTCAGCTTACTTTCCCCTTTGAATCTTAGATATAGTTTTAGAAATGCTTTCCAGAACTGCTTCCTTTGGGGAGTGCTCTGAAATCCACATCAGGACACAGCAGTAATCCTGATAGAAGGACAAAGAAAATGCCCCAACTTACCGTTTCTAACGCATGTACACGGTCCTGCAAATAAAGCATAATACATAATTATTAAAACAAAGCTATAAAAAATCATTTCAAGTTTACTTAATTTTTAGATTTTCTATTTATCCTCTATGAACAATAACATTTAAAAAATGTAAAAAATGAAAATTCCTACTCAGGATAATCTCTCCAATAGAAAAATAGTCACAAAAGAATCACTTTTCTCATCTCAACTAGTGTTACAAGGTTTAATTTAATAGTAAATACCATAAATTCAAACATAGTTACTAAGTGGAATAGATTTTATCACTTTTGCATTGGTAAAATTATTTATCTATTTAGTGAAATATAACTATTAGATCTGAATATATGAACCACTAGACAATAGTAGTGATTTAAAAAAGGAATTTAGCACATATACCAGCTCTCAATTAGGTATACAGCACAAAGTATGCTCTCACAGGAAGTAAAGTTCAGACATAAGAATGACTTCACCAGTTAAAATTAATAAGTACACTGTTAATTGAAACAAGGCAGGAAAAGTAAATGAGAAAGATATGTCACATGCAGCCAATCCTGAACCCAGATAGGTCTTCATTACCTACAATATCTTAGAAGGTTTCATAGAAATACTGGTTTTACAGAGTCAGTGATAATATCGCTTTAAAAACTAAATGATTAAGAATGGTTTCATTCTCAATCCAACAGTTGTGTTCTCAACTGTTCCCAGAGCTAACAGCTACATACTAAAAGTTTTTACAAAAAAAAAAAAAAAAAAAAAAGCTGACTTGAGAGAGAGGAGACTGAAAATTCAAGGAAGTGCAAAGCCATCCTTTTTACGAGGGTCAAGGCCACTTTTCTTTCTATTCTTTCATTTTAAGTAGTTGGAGGAGATATATAAAATCTGGATTTTTAAAAATTAAATTGTTTGCGCTAAGAGGGAAAGGAAGGAAAATGGTGCAGAGGGCCATTCAGCTCAGATCTCTGTGACCGTACAGAGACTGACAGAGACCCATGACACTTAGGAGCATAAACTTGGCTCTCCCCTGCATTCCCCCAGCTTCACCTAACACACAGAGGCCTTGCCTTTGAGGACTTCTGCAACCCAGCCTTCAACCCTCAGACTGTGAAACTGGGTTGAACATTTCTGCCTCTTTAAATATTTGGCTACGTGGGCACAAGCTAAATGAATATATTATGCAAAATCAGCCCAAAGCAGATTGTTTTTAGCAATATAATCTGTTTAATTACATTTTGTTGGCATACTTGAGAGAACCTCACCCTTGCCCCCATAATTTTCATAAAACAACTGCTATTTTATTGGTGACTTGTGTACTGTCACATTTGAGTAGCTCGTAATAAATGCATATAATGCCTCAAGGGGGCTTTGATCTGTTCTTACCAGGCATCTTATTCACAGTGCATCTGGGACAAAATCATTCAGCAAAGTGTTATCATCACTTGCAGACTGAACAGAACCTCATTAGACAGTCTTTGGGCAGTATCGCATTTATATGAACCATCTTGGAAGGCTGAAAATATTTACAGCCACTATTTGGGCCTTAAGTTTTCCCCACACCATGTACCTATGGGGCTCATATTATTTAGAATTAGCATATTTTAAAAGCACACATACAGCTGGTTTGAAATCCGTGATATCATATGATGCCAAAATAGTACAACTGAATTAAATTCCATTTTAATTCATAGCTCACAGTTTGGTAAAGATAAACTGATATAATTTATGTATTACTGTCTTCATTTTACTTAAATATTTGTTACAGGATTTTATAATACGCACTGTCACGGATTACATGTTTGTGTACTCAGAATTCATGCACTAAAACCCCAATCCCTAATGTGATGGCATTTGGAGATGTGGCCTTTGGGAGGTAACCAGGTCATGAGGATCGAGCCTTCATGGGATTAGTGCCCTTATAAGAAGAGACACAAGAATGCTTGCTTCTCTTTCTGCTCTCTGCCAGGTAAGGGAATAAGGAGAAGATGGCCATCTACAAGCCAGGAAGAGGTCCCTTACCAAGAACCGAATCTGCCAGCACCTCGACCTTGGACTTGCCAGCCTCCAGAACCGTGAGAAATAAATGTCTGTTGTTTAAGCCACCCAGGCTACAATAATTTGTTACAGCAGTCCCAGCTGACTGAAACATATGCCTAGTCTATAAGGCTAAAACGCAAATGGTCAAAAAATCTCAATTTCGTTAAAATATAAAGATCAATAATCTATTTCAATACAATTTACTTATGTCTGTCTGTAATCTACTCCATTCCAAAATGGTACTGCGATAGCTCTCAATGAAAAATATATATGTTAAGAAAATGAGAAAATTAGGGAAACAAGAAATTCAATTCATTAGTCTGAATTTAAATAATTCCGTTTGCCAATCAACAACAGCTAATAGGATACCAGTCATTGTTGCCAATTAGTGAGCTCTGTCTAAACTGCAGTTTTGTTGGCCTTAATTGTAGGCCATAAATAAAAACAAACTACTCCTAATCTTTATGAACTTATTAACTTGCTTTTTTTTTTAACATCTTTATTAGAGTATAATTGCTTTACAATGGTGTGTTAGTTTCTGCTGTATAACAAAGTGAATCAGCTATCTGTATACATATATCCCCATATCCCTCCCTCTTGCATCTCCCTCCCACCCTCCCTATCCCACCCTCTAGGTGGTCACAAAGCACCCAGCTGACCTCCCTGTGCTACGTGGCTGCTTCCCACTAGCTATCTATTTTACGTTTGGTAGTGTACATACGTCCATGCCACTCTCTCACTTCGTCCCAGCTTACCCTTCCCCCTCCCCACGTCCTCTAGTCCATTCTCTATGTCTGCGTCTTTATTCCTGTCCTGCCCCTACATTCTTCAGAACCTTCTTTTTTTTGTTTTTTTAGATTCCAAAATACGTGTTAGCATACGGTATTTGTTTTTCTCTTTCCGAGTTACCTCACTCTGTATGACAGACTCTAGGTCCATCCACCTCACTACAAATAACTCTTTTTATGGCTGAGTAATATTCCATCGTATATATGTGCCACATCTTTATCCATTCGTCTGTCGATGGACACTTAGGTTGCTTCCACGTCCTGGCTATTGTAAATAGTGAGGCAATGAACACTGTGGTATGTGACTCTTTTTGAATTATGGTTTTCTCAGGTTATATGCCCAGTAGTGGGATTGCTGGGTTGTATGGTAGTTCTATTTTTAGTTTTTTAAGGAACCTCCATACTGTTCTCCATAGTGGCTGTATCAATTTAAGAAATGTATTGCGAAATTTAAATGGTTGAAGTTGACTTCTTTTTTGGCAGAAAAGATTAGTTATTATAATTCTGTATATAAAAGAATTAGGCTACTGCAAATCGCTATTCTCAAACAAAATATCTGCATACTTCTGCTCCTGTTCTTATCATTAAAATATCCAATAACTTAAGCCAATATTGTGGCACTGATACAGTCTATGAAAACACATGCCAGTATACGTCCTGGAATGAATATATAATTATACCAAAATATATCCTCTCCCACTCTTACTATAACTGCAACTGTAGTGTTTTGTTGTTGCTGTTTAATCTTCAATTTTCATTTCAACAGATTTTATCTTCAAGCTTGGCCTGCAGGTTCAGCACTCTCCCTCCTCTCCTACCACATACACACTCCTAAGGTTAGATCCCCAAAAGAAAAGAATTGCTAGGATATTGAAAGGGGGGAGAGTAGGTGAGAGGAATAGAGGGGGAAGGCAGAAGTAATGAAGTAATGAAGACACTCTCAGTATAATCATGACATTTCAGGTGGTTTTAATAAATCAGTGGTTCTTATTTTTGTAGCCATGGACTTTGAGAATCCTTTCCCCAGGAAAATGTACACTATACACAACACACAGAATTTTGTATATATTTTTAGGGGAATTGCAGACTCTCTGAAACCCACTCATGGGCCTCCAAGTGCTTTTACTCCAAATAAAAACACTTGAAATAAGATGTAAGAATTATTTTATTAGGCCAAATAATTTATTTTAAATAAATTATTTTATTATGCCAAATAAACTATTTTATAAGACCAAATCTATTTATTTCTCCTGTATGAAATATTTCTGGATAACAAGGAAAGAAACAATGGGGAGTGGAAGGTTAAAAATTGGAGGAGAGATTTCCTTCAAATGTTTTGAAGAAAAAAGCTCTTAGGGAAAAAATATGTTTTATCGTCACCAGTTTTTTTGTGATTGGAGAGTCCCTTTCCCACTATTTTTTAGTGCTATTTAAGATGGGGAAAGTCTAAGAAAAACCTAAAATGGCAACAATTATTTTAATGTTTACTCTTAAGGATTATACATACAGTCACTGCATAGTCCTTGAGTTACAATGAAGAGTACTAGCTGTTATTATCAGTGTGAATACTACATACCATTTCTAAATGAAAACAATAATGCTAGAAATCACATTTTAATTTATTCTGGGCTTGACAGATGGAGTAAGGTGAGTTATATTTTTGAGAAGGACAATAGCACTTGCACTATAAAAAAAAGATGTATTTTAACTTTTTATCATTAGGTTAGTAACCTGTCTTGAGCTGTATATATTCCTTTGCTACCTGGTCACAGTGGGGCGTACATTAGAGTTTATGAATAAACCAAAGCAAATTCATTAGTATCACTGGAGAGGGGAACATATTTGTAGGCTGTTAGGAAATGAACGCTACGTGGAGAGTTGGTATCTGAATCCTTGGTCATTAACAGTTTATTTGACTCAGCTGAGCCAATCAACTAGCCACACTGATTCATCCATCCCATCTAAGAAATGAAATAGAGACTCACAGGTCTGAATACTCAGAGTTCTCTCCCCCTGATAAGTAGAGCTGTACAGGTCTAGTGACTTTATCACAATAATGCAGCATTTTCCAAAAGTGCTTTAAATACATCCATTAGCATACAAAAAAAGCACAATACTGGCGTAAAAATATAATGAAAGTCTCTATTGCTTCCGAGTCTAAGAAACATTACAAGCATAGACTAATTCTGGAAACTTCTCTGTACTGAAGGGCCATGATGAACATATAATTTTCAAAAAGAAAACCCACAGTGAGGACTCCCTCTCATCACTGTTCTAAATGCACAAAGCCTGTTTTCTGGAAGAAAAATCCACTGAGCTTCACCCAGAGAGACCACTGCAGGGCATTTTTCCTGTCAATGTTATCTTGGTTTAATCAACACTCACACTTTACCTGCTGTTTCGTACATGAAGGTTATAAAATGAAATGCATTTTTCCTCTATGCATTTTTCTACATGACAACCCATTACATTTAACAAATTGTCAATCATTTTTTTAAATAATTCAAAGAGTTAGAAATAATTTCAAATGTATTCTTTTCCACACTTCAAGATATTAAAGTGAAAGAAAAGGAAAAGGCTTTTATTAACCACCTCAAAAAAAGATCAGTGTTTCATAGTCATTCTAAAAAATTAAAACAAAATAGATAAAAATCGTAAACAACCTCAATGTTGCAACACCAAAGTTTTAAAATAGCATAAGTTGGCTTTGAATACACACAGAAGTCAAAGATCTGTACATAAAATTGCATGTTATCTATTAAAAGTCAAAGTTACTCTATATTTTAAAAACCTTTAGAATGAATGACATTAGGGCAGCATGCAGTGGTTTCCCATCATCTGGTGTTCAATTTAGCCATCATTAGATATTTCTGGTCAATCTTTGTTAACTCATTTCACTAGCTGCTTATGTGCCTTTTTCAAATAATCTACCTCAGGGTTCAAAATAACAAAACAGAAATGCTGAAAAGAAAACCACAACAAGGCATCAGGATTTTACCTAAAAAGTCATCAATAAGAAAACCCAACATTTGGGTTATCAAGAAAAGCCAGTTTAAAGGTATGTATTATTTCCTAGCCTAGTAATGATCCTTGTTATCTACCTTTCACTTGAGGACTGGAAAATCAGAAGCAGAAACAATGACAAAATTTAACAACAAAGCCGAAGTGTGTGCTCCACATTTCTGACCTGTTCTCTCATCCACTACCGTTGCCAGATAGGGACCTGAGGCAGCCAGTTTTGCTTCTGTAGCTTTCTTCTGCTGTATTCTCAGGCTAGCGGTTTGGTTTGCGGTATTATGAGGCCGTTGTTGACTACTGCACTTCCATTCAGTACTATTCAGGAAAGGCTGAGGTTGCACTTACACTGAAGTGGGATGTGTACATGGGTTTGCGGAGCAGGGAATACAAGTGGGGTGAAGGAGGAAAATGAAGAGAAAGCATGGAAATGGGGCTCTGTTGGTTTGTTTCAACAGATTTCACACTGGAAAATGCAGCCAGAAAGGCTAGGTAAGGGTTTTGCTTAAAATCCCTGTAAGCATTTCTAGTCAACAGTACAAAACTAATACCAAAAAAAAAATCTCAGATTTACCCTTTATATTTTAGAACACAAAGCAAGGCAATGAGATTTCTTCCCCCTGCTCCCCTTTAAAATAAAGAATCACTGTAAGTTTCTTCTTTAATGCACAATGTAATACGGTGCATAGGTGTGCGCCTACAGGATAAGACTGCAACCCAAATGAAGGGCAAAAGCCAGAATTCTCTTTCTGTTGGTACTGCTCAGTTCCACAGTGAAACTGCTAGTAACAGGTAACAAAAGTTCAGTGAATGACGTCTAGACTGGAGAACACCTAAAAGTTATTTGCAGATAATATAAAGGCTATGATCGTGGTTAGGGGTAATGCAAATGATAACCAATGTAACTTCAAAGATTGTCCCCAAAAGAGATGCAGGAACAGGAGGTGAGTAGCAGGGGAAAAAGCTAACAATCCAGAAACCAACACACCACATTTTTTTTCAAGGATTTACACCTTATGAAATAAAGTACATGTCTCCAGTTGTGAGGCCTGTCATATATCAGCTGAATATGCTCTGAACTCTTGTGCAAATCATAGTGCAGTGGTGATTATGGCATAATTTATGAGTAGGTCTGTGTCATGCATAACTTGTGGAAAACAACTGGGTGTGCTTTTTTTTTTTCAGGGTGTGTATCTGACTGCCACCAAACATAGCTGATCTAATGAGACTCCCTGAGGCTAACATCTCCTTTGTTTCCCTCAAGTGTGCACATCTCTTGGGTTTCCAAGTGAAGCATGTTCACAAGGAAACCCATATAATCACAGAACCCTTTGTCCCAAGCTCCTTGCTCTTGAATATTTGAATTGCAACACTTGATTGTTGACTACTGTGCATGTCACATGGCTGAGTCATTAAATGGCAAAAGCAAACAGTCCACCTTGGGAATTAAATTGTAATTCCAATAGTCCACATCCTAATTTACATGGAAAGTCATTTACTCAATTCTTTTCAGGAATTAAAGCATAAGGAACATTATATTAGATACTCTCCTTTTCACCCTCATTCCCATATTCCTTCTGCGGGTTACGGCGCACAGTTATCTCTCACCATTCTATACAGAGAGAGAGGCTGCTGCTCAGAATGAACGAGCAAGGCATAGACAGATTGTTTTAAAATAATGTATTTGGCTGACATAACTCAGGCTTTTCTTGCTTCCTAACTCAGTTTGACTCAGCTTAGAACTATTACTAACCTCCCTTTTGTAATACACAAGTACAGGCAGAAAGGGAAAGGTGATTAAAGGATTTAAAACTAGCCTTAGATTATATGTACTCTGATAATCAATGGTGCACTATTCTTAGTATCTACAAAAACTGAGAGAAAAAACCCAACAACATAGTTTTCAGTTGAACTTCTGGGAAGCATACCTGAAGGCTGACTTACCCTGTATGTCCTGAAATAAAGCAGATGTATTTTGACTATTCAGTTCCAAATATTCTAAATATTTTACCTATGAAGTACTTAACTGCTTTTTCTTCAAATTGAGCTTCATTCTGATTTCTCATTGCGGTCTGACTAGCATCTTCCGAAGGTGGCATTTTAAATAGTAGCTTTGGCTGTTTAAGAGAGATGTGAGTAAAGAAAAAGAGTTGGAAAGCTCTATTGTCTACTTAAAGCACTATAAATAGTAACAGCTATAAAAATAACACCAATAGGACCATAATAATTTCTAATGATTTTTAAAGGACCTTTAAAATGTTCCTCCAAATAACTGTTTACCCAACGAAGGTCACAAATTTTAGGGAAATCATTATTTGAAATTTAAAATACTTTACTCTTCAGGATTATAAATAAAGAATAGTGATTCATTTCAAAATATCTCCAATTGTCTGGCTTTCAAAATCATCCCAGGAAGTAACTGATCCTAAATTCCAAAGTCTATGAAGGAAGGAATAAATAAGATGTGAGCTTGTTAACAGACGCACCTGGGCAGTTTTAGCCAGTAATGAAAGCTACTTTTAACACTCACAACCTTACCTGTGGATAATGGCCCACTAATGGAGTGTGATTTTAGGAGTTCAGGAAGGTCTGACTGATTACCCAAAATTATAGTTTCCTTCTATTTGCAAAATTATTTAAAATTCTACCAACAGAAATTTATTCTTTGAGGAAGAGGTCAAAATTTTACTCTTTGACTCTTCCCACTCCAGTTCATCTTTCAAAAGACAAACATTCTTGAGACAGATAACCATTAAACTGTAGTTCATTCCAAGGCAGGGTCAGCAAAGTACGACAGAAGGTCACTCCAACATGCTGCCTGTTTTTATAGGTCTGCCAGCTAAGAATGGTTTTTACATTTTTATGTGGTTGAAAAAAAATGTCAAAGTAAGAATAATCATGACGTGAAAATTACATGAAATTTAAATTTCACTTTCCATAAATAAAGTATTATTGGAACATAGCCCACTCATTTCTTTACATATTGTCTATGGTTGTTTTCATTCTATGACGTCAGAGATGAGTTGTTGGGTGAGAGCATATGGCCTGTAAAAGTGAAAATATTTAGATACTGGTCCTTTACAGGAAGTTTGGTAACCCCCTTTTCTAAGATATTGGTGTCCTATAAGAATTACTTCCGGCCTCACGGAGGTCACCCTGTAGGAAACCCTGTATGTTGCTGGAAGCAGAGGATAAGGTGAGACATGCTGACCAGGGATAAGAAACTAAAATAAGAACCAGAAAATTTTTACCCAACTTTTAAACTTTAAAGCAAAATTTAAAAGTTGTATGTGCATAAATACATATGCCCAGAATATAAACCATTCCTCAGGCTATATACGTTTCTTCCTTTTGTCCTTTATTCCTTTTATCCATTATTTTTTCTTTCCTTCCAATTTCTTTCCCTACATCATTGCTTCCTTCCTTTCTTTCTCCTCCCTCCCACTCATTTATTCATTTAATTAATTCATCCACGTTTACTGACACAGACACTATGATAGACACTGGGTACACAGTTATTAACAAGAAAGATAAGGTCTCTCTGCCTTCATGGAGCTTACATTCTAAAGGAGAAGACAAGGACATAAATAAAGAAGACACCCAGGAGCTACGATGGGGGGGTAAGGGCAGAGGTTTGCCTTAGACAGGTTGATCAGGTTAAGTTCTCACAAAAAGGTGACATTTGAGCTGAAAACTAAAGGATGAAAAAGAGCTGTCACCGAAAGAGTTAAGGGAAAAGCATTATAGAGAGAGGGAGTGGCAAAGGCAAAGGTCCTGGGACAGCAAAGAATTTGCTTAGTTTAAGGAACAAAAGGGACAGTGGTATGTGTGTTGTGGTTGTTAATGAAAACATTCCTTTAAATCACCAGTATCATAAAAATCAACACCATTTATTAAAAGCTTATTATTTGCAAAAATTGTATTGGGTGCTTCTCACGTATGTTCTCATTTAATGTTCACAAAAACTCTCAACGGTGAAAATGACTAACTTCATTCATTTAAGTCAGAGAAACAGACTTCAAAGATATATGTATTGAATTGTACATTGTGATTAAATGTTGGCAGTTAGACTGTAATCCAGGTCCACCTGATTCAAAGGAGTCTACATTAACTCCGAAAGACAAATAAAAGGTCACGTTAAAAAAAATGTGTGTGTTTATTTAATATGTTGACAAAATGGAGTAGTGGAAATACCATATGCTGACAGAGCAGTTTTATGAGCAAATAGCCAATAAATGCCAATATTACCACCAGGGCTATTTTTATGTGTGTGGTAGAGGTTAGAGGATATACTGGATAACTGTTCTGCAGGCTTTTCTCAAAATTACACATGCCAGAAGAGCATTCCAAAACCTTATTTTTAACAGATGTCATGTGACAGTGTAACAAAACACATACTATATCACAAAATTTAATGTTCAAATAAAAACCATTATTTGTACACATTTTTATATTTATTTTGGTATATAATAAAAAAAGATTATATTTTTGGCATATGCCTTTCTTAAGTAAGTTGCAACTCCCTCTGACTTCTGGGTCTGACATTAGGCCAGCTGAAACACACACAGTCAATACCACTGGGGAAAGAGCAGAAGAAAGGATAAAGGAGAGCAAAGATCTACACTCAATTAGCGGAGATGTTATGCAGTTAAATGGCACGTCTATTGTGCTGGTCTCCCAGTTCTTTTAGATCTGAGCTGCAGGAGATTAGTTTCATCACTGAGCTCATAAATGGCCTCTTTCCTCCACCCCTATTCCATTCGTGACAAATTTATTAGTTCTTTCTAACAATGAAATGAGAACCAGGGATTTCAATTACCACCAGAATGTAGTACAGGCATGGAGTCCCTTGCAGGTAGTATTTTTCTATTTCATTTTATGGGCAAATACAGAAACATTGTTAACAGACATTAAATGTTATTTATTAGCATGCTAATAAGCCTTCACACTTTTAAAAGTAAACACTAAACTTCTAACAAATTAAACTTAGAATAGTGAGTGTAATGCAGATACTCTGGAAAAGGAATGCACTTCAGAAATAATTTTTTAAAACCAAAATAATCACTGAGTATGATAAAAAGACAAAGATATAAGAGGAGATGCTTATTAGTCATTCTTTCAGCTCAGTTTAGTTTTATCACCTTTTGCACAATTTAAAATTTATGCAAACGTTTTCAATGTTGCCTTTAATTTTTGCCAGAATATTTTGAACCTGGCTTAAAACTGAAATTGAAGAAGCCCAAGGAGGGCTTTAATAACAACTTTCTTCAGTCTGTTTATTTAAAACATGATGAATAAGCAAAAAGAAAAGGTGCAGAACTGAAAAAGAAAAATGATCCCTTCTCCTTCCTAGAAGTGTTCAAGATTACTGGATTGTTCATAATCTTGCACCAGGAATTAAAATCTTTCTCACATGCCAATAGCTAAATATACATATAACACTGTCCAGTCACCATATACATGTGAGCTTAGAGCCTAAGGGTTTATAAGTAGTTTTAAAGTTATAGAAAGGCAGGAAGAAGTTTCACTACTTTTAAGACCCCAGTGTCGCCTGACTTATTTAATGCGCTCTCTCAAAATTGTTTAGCTTCTTATAGTCTTTTTCTTGAGGAAGTAGGAGGTCAGTCAGTATTTTACCACACTAAATGCTTAATATCTTTACTAACAAATCATTCTCATAGAAAAAAATAGAAGAAATTTAAAGGAACATTTAAAGAAATGCCAGGAACCTAAACAAACAAACAAAAAAAGTGAAGAAATTCTGTTCTTCATAAGCTCACAAGGCATTTAAGCACAGTAACACAGAAGACAAGCGAATTCTAACGCAAGTACCAGCCTGGCCACTAACTGGCTGAGCAAGCTATGCGCCTTAGCTTTTTTATCTGTAAGATGAGAATAAAAGTATCTATCTTATAAAAATTGTTGCAAGGAATAAATGACATATATTTAGAAGTTTTAGCAGTGTACGACACAAAAGAATTGTCTGGTAGCTATTAATATCATTCATTAACAAGACAGAGGGTGATTTTTTTTCTTCTCTAATGTACAGATCATCACCCTTTGGGGTTGATTTAGCACAATCTTGACAGGAATTAACAAATGCTAAATAAGTATTTGTTAATAGATTGAAACATAACATTAGTGAGTTTCCAAGATCCCAGACTGGGGAAATCCTCTGTTTCTTTATATTCTGGAAGATCAGCCAGGGATGGGAATTGGAGATAGCCCTTGAAGCGAGAACTACAGTTTCTTTCAATGATCTCCTCTTAATACTTTGAACCTCAGAGATTTGTTTTATGAGTCAGCAGAAATTGTTTCACCCAGATATATATTACTGCTGAGCATTTATTTCCAAATCTGTTGTACATCACAGTCATTACTTAAAATATTGCTTTTCACAACTGTCACTGTTATCAGGAGATGGAAGACAATATAGAGAACACAATGTTATGCCCTAAATGTTTGTGTCTCCCCGAAATTCATAGATTGAAATCCTAATCTCCAATGTGATGATTTTAGGAGGTGGGGCCTTTGGGAAGGGATTAGGTCAGAGGTGGAGTCCTCATGAAAGGATCATGCCCTTATAAAAGAGACTCCAGAGCGCTCTCTGTCTGCTGTGAACCAGGAAGCACGCTGGATACTGAATCTGAATCTGCCAACACAAATACTGAATACACATAGTGCATCTGCCTTGATCTTAGACTGCCTAGCCTTCAGAACTGTGAGAAACGGGACTTCCCTGGTGGCGCAGTGGTTAAGAATCAGCCTGCCAATGCTGGGGACATGGGCTCAAGCCCTGGTCCGGGAAGATTCCCACATGCCACGGAGCAACAAAGCCTGTGTGCCACAACTACAACTGTGTGCCACAACAAAGCCTGTGCGCCTGCACTCTAGAGCCCGTGAGCCACAACTACTGAGACCATGTGCCGCAACTACCGAAGCCCACGCACCTAGAGCCCGTGCTCCGCAACAAGAGAAGCCACTGCAATGAGAAGCCCGCACACCGCAATGAGGAGTAGCCCTTGCTCACCGCAACTAGAGAAAGCCCAAGCGCAGCAACGAAGACCCAACACAGCCCAAAATAAGTAAAATAAATAAATTTATAAAAAAAGAACTGTGAGAAACAAACGTTTCTAGCTTAAACCACTCAGTCGCTGGTATTTTTGTTACAGCAGCCCGAAGGGACTAGACACGTGGTTAGTTGTCCCGAGTTTGAGGCCCATTTAGGGATGTGACAGGAGAAGAACAAGCAGATACACGTTATGGAGCATGGTATTGAAATGATCACTCCAACTGCAACCCAAATGAAATTGCCCCAAATCGTAAGGCGACAGTTGACTCTGGAAACATGGCAAAAACTCCCAGACAAGTTCAACACTTGCAAAACGTCATAACGTGCTTAGATGGTTTTCATTTTTCCCAAGAAAATACAAGTTGTTCTTTACATCAGGCCCAGTGCCCAAGGAAACCAGAGCTTGGACTCTGATGAAGGTACCAGGGGATGTTTTCTGGAAGTGTTGCTTTTTACAGTGTCAACTGCGAAAGGGATGGTGTATGGAGACAGATAAAATAAATTCCCCCCTTGAGGCAGCAATTTACAAAATCTGCAACACATACTTAGTTCATTTTCACTACTGAGCTTTTAGTAAACCTTCTGTCACAGGGTAAAATCTGGGCTTTTGAGTTCAAAGACTACACTTTGTCTTTGCATTTTTAAAATGTTTCCAAATGGCATCTGTTTTTTAGAAGCTTTTTAAGAAGCTTGATTCAAGGAGACTGCTGAATCTTTAGGACTTCTACTTTGCATCCCTTTGGATAAACAAAACCAGCCACAGTTTTATATTTTTTATTCTCAAAAGAAAACAATCTAGTCAATCAACTTCCATACACTCAGACACAAGAATACTTCATTCTCAGGGTATTCTATTTTCCATTTTTATTGTCATAAATTTGAAATTAAGTTGCAAATTTCACGTGAAAGAGGGTGATAAAATTTAATGATCACTAAAATTTCAAGTGGAATCTATTTTACTGATCTTGGTTCTCTGCTCTCCTGAGGCCTCTTGACATAGTAAATTGAAGTGTGCAAATATAATTGGCTGAGACCCTGCTTGACCCTAATACAGACTGCTAACGTTTTATCTCTGCTAAGAACTGATACCAAATTTAAGGCTTGGTAAGCCTCTTCACCTTTTGAGAAAATAGAGATTTTAATGAGCCATTAAGTCACATAGCCCTGAAAGGGGCAAAGTGTTGCCCAAGCCTCCATCCCCTATAATCGCCCATGTTTTAAGTCATTGCTTAGGACCATTATTTTTTAATCATACATCAGACAAAGGAAAAGATACAAAGAGATTTGCCTACATTTTGAAGACTGCATCTTGGGAAGAATAAGTACATATGCATTACATTTTTGTTTCTGGAATTATAGAAGTTCCATTATAACTCTCAGGAATTATCCGAGGGATAAGCAGGATATTGCATTTACCTTCCAGTTTAATAAAGCCTTAAAAAGTCAATCCCAGTTCACCAATTTATTCAAATTGGGACTTCTAAAAACATACTTTAGGGGCTTCCCTGGTGGCGCAGTGGTTGAGAGTCCGCCTGCCGTTGCAGGGGACACGGGTTTGTGCCCCGGTCCGGGAAGATCCCACATGCCATGGAGCGGCTGGGCCCGTGAGCCATGGCCGCTGAGCCTGTGCATCCGGAGCCTGTGCTCCGCAACGGGAGAGGCCACAGCAGTGAGAGGCCCGCGTACCGCAAAACAAACAAACAAACAAAACAAAACAAAAAAACATACTTTAGTATCTCCCAAGCTAATGAGAATTTATGGGGAAATTTAAGAATCTCTTTTACTAATCCTTCAACTCTTCTGGAGATCTAGTGTTAGGACGCAGCATCCCACATCACCCTCACTTTCCCTTCTAAAGTAACTCAGGGACTCTTAGCTACCCCATCCCTGCTTTCTATCCACAAGCTCTAAATTCCCCAAACCACAACCTAGTTTGAAAATTCAGGTTTGGACATTCTACAGTCAGGCAGAAATGACTGACAGCAAAGCCACATAGACTACCCAGTTGGTCTGTCACTAGCCCACTTTAACCCATGGTTGCTTACTAGGGGAGGACTGGCCATCTACTGGGATTACTGAGCAGTTAATGTTCTATACTGTCAGCCTCTGCCAGGGCAATTTATTTGCCCATGTCAGTTTTCTGTCTTTGGTGGTTTTTCTTGCCTAGTTTATCTCCAACGACGTGACTGCCAACTCTACACTGGAATTCTTTTCCATAATGTAATACAACTATATTAATATTTATTAGACTTGTTCCAAAAGAACTAAGAAATTCGAGTTCTATTTTTTTCTTCAAAACACCACACTGCCATAGGCTACTCTATAAGTAGCTGTAATGAAGTAATGACTGAGGAAAAGATTATCTTCTCCTTCCAGCTCATTTCAGATGTTTGTGCCTAAGCATTGTTTAGATGACAAAAACAAAAATCAAACACCTGCCCCTCCACTCCCAAAACATTTCCAAAAAACTAAAATCCTTCAAATGAAAGATCTCAGAATATATTTTTAAAAAGCTGTCTAGGACAGAAATTAAACATAATTACAGGTCATCGGAAAAACAACAAGTCGATAGTGCCACTTAATGTCCTTCAAGGGCATAGCTTCTGAAATGTCTCCAAAAAAAAATTACTTTTTTAAAGAACATAAACCCAATTTTAAAAAATTAAATGAAGGATTCAGCTCATTTTAAATGAAAGTACTGATACTGAAGAAAGTGTCCAGAAACACTTTTAGATTATAGATGCTACAATTAAAATGTTCCCTTTTTCCTCTTAAAATAATGAGACTGATATTCATATGTAGCCCACATAGTCAATTTCATTACTGCCATATTGTGACTTTTTTCACTTTTTCATTATATTTAGTAGCCATCCAAAGACGTAACATTTCCTTTAGCACAATCATGGTTGCCTAGTGGAAGAGAGAGGAAGAGAGGAGAGGAAGAGGGAGGGGAAAGGGGAGGAAAGGAGATGGTGAGGGAGTGGCTCCACAAGGGCAGGTCTCATGAAGGCAAGGATGTTTACTGTTTCAATGCCCAGCATGCAGCATGCCTGGTACATAGTAGGTGCAAATAAATAGTCCGCGTGTGGAATTCATATTTATGGAGGACCTGCCAGAT
Source organism: Neophocaena asiaeorientalis asiaeorientalis (assembly GCF_003031525.2). Lineage (NCBI taxonomy): Eukaryota > Metazoa > Chordata > Mammalia > Artiodactyla > Phocoenidae > Neophocaena > Neophocaena asiaeorientalis. Next base: position 10,950,914 of record NW_020185338.1, on the reverse strand, counting down.
ACCAAGGTTTATACATTTCTAACCATAGTTAATCCTCTCAACAGTCTTATGAAGTCAGCAATATTATTGTCTCCAATTTATATATATATGAATACTGCCTCGAAATAACCTAAAGATGGCCTAGTAAAAGAGGACAATGAATAGGAAAAATCGTGTTCATAATCATCTATTTTTATCTCATTTAAAATAAAACCAAAAGCCAGATTATGGTAAGTCAGAAGAAGACGAGGGGCACATGTATATTCCAGACACTCTGTTAAGTGACTGTCATAGGTAGCACTTTGAAGCTTTTCATAATGAAGCATGATACTCTTTTGGTGTGCTTTGCATTCTGGGCTTCACAAAGTGAAACGGGGGAGGAAAGCAAGAAACTGGTGAGAGGTGAGCCAGGTAGGCTGGAAATTTAAAAAATAAAAACAAAAACAACAGCAACCTTACCACTAGCAGCCATCACAAGTAAGGTGTCAGTCACGGAATACGTTTCAACTAAAGTGAGGAAGGATGGATTATCTTTTGTGTCTATTTAAAATGTTTCAGCTGATCTGCAGCGGATTAAAGAAGGGATTTGCTTGTTTCAACGTACCTCAAACCCATATGCAAATAGGGCTGTGATACTGTGCCACACATTTATAGTCAAAGACAATACTTTGTTTTTAAGAAGAGCAGCACAATGTAACTGCACATGAATGTCACACACACACACGCACACACGCACACACACGCGCGCGCACACACACACACACAAAGCCAGACAACGTTAAGCTCCAGTGAAGAATTTTGGTAATTACCAGCTGTATTGTAAAAATCACCCAATATGTTTGTCTCCATTGTTTGTGATTCCTCTGAAGATTGAAAACACTCTTCTCTCTGCTGCTGTCCCCACCCTCGCCATTTTATCCTTTTCTGTTCCCACCGATTCCTACCACTGGGACAAATTACTCACTTACTGACCTTTTGTTTCAATATTACACTCATGGAGGGAGGGAGAGCAGAAGAGGATACAGAGAAGGAGGGAGAGTGAAAGTAGCTGTATGTGTGTGTTTGTGTGTGTGTGTATGTATGTGTACAGGAATGACAGAACCTGGAATTTGCCCCCCAGTTTTTTAAACAAAAATGAACTCTAGGACAGGGATGGTGGTTGTTTTTTAATGGGTAGACCCTAAAGAGAACCAGGAATAGGTTCTGTGTAAATAAGAGACCAGCAGGGTGGTATTCATTTGTTTGTTTAGTCAACAGAAATTTAATGAGTACCTACTATGGAAAGGCATTATGCTACCTAGTGGATATTTACAAAAGTGAATGATTTGTTTCATAAATATGATAGGAAATTACAATTTTTTATTTTAAAATAATTTTTTATTTTAAAAGCTAAACCCCTTAGCTAAGTGGATTCAAGGATTAAACAAATATTTATTCAGCTTTACTGATTATTTGCCCTTTGAAATATTATTTGTTAAGCTTCATGACACTATGCTCCTAGAATTTATTTTCTTTAGATCTTAGACTCCTTTGCAGGATTTTCATCCTTAGCCTGTTATTTAAGTGTTGGTGTTCCACAGGGTTAAGTTTTCATTTCTTTATTCTACATACTTCCCTGGGAGTTCTCATTGCTCCTATGACTTTTATTCATTTTTAAAAATATATTTATTATTTATTTTTGACTGTGTCGGGTCTTAGTTGCGGCACTCGGGATCTTTGTTGAGGCATGCAGGCTCTTCATCGTGGTGCATGGGCTTCTCTCTAGTTGTGGTGTGCGGGCTCCAGGGCGCGTGGGCTCTGTAGTTTGCGGCACGTGGGCTCTCTCGTTGAGGCACGTGAGCTCAGTTGTTGCGACACGCGGGCTTAGTTGCCCCGTGGCATGTGGGATCTATAGTTCCCTGATCAGGGATCGAACCCCTGTCCCCTGCATCGTAAGGCGGATTCTTTGCCACTGGACCACCAGGGAAGTCCCACTCCTATGACTTTTAGTATCATCTCTATGTGATACAGAGACCAGATCTGATGACACCAAATTCTGCATGTCCAGTTCAATATAGGACATTGCCACCTGGATGTTTCAAGGTGCCCAAACTCAGAATACCATAAAATTGAACTAATCAACTTCCTCTTATCTCATGACCTAGCACAGCCATCCATGAAGTTGCCCAATCAAGAAACCGAAGAGTCATTCTTAACTCCTTTCTTTATACTCCCTAACAATCTAAAAGTTCCCTAAATTTTTATATCCTAAATTATACTAAGAAACCACCCATTCCTCTTCACACACTCTGCTACCACCCAATCCAAGTCACTGTCATCTCTCGGCAACATTCTCACAAACACTTGCTTAATTGGTCTCCCTGGTTTCAATCTTGCCTGCCCCCAATGGTTTTGGACTTTATAGCCAGTTACTTGTTAAAAATGAAAATTTGATCACATTGTTCTCTTGTTTCAAACCCTTTACTGGCTTCCCATATACTAAAGGTAAAATTCCAACTCCTTTATGAGATCCTTTAGACCTCTGTTTACCTTACAAACTCTTGTCTTGCCTCTCCTCTCTCAGACACTATACTCCACCACACTGAAATTCTTTCAGTTCCTTAAACATGAAATTGATTCTTTTACCTCAGGCATTCCCATATCCTTCACACTGCCTAAAACTTACCTTTACTCCAAACCCACCAATGCTAACTCCTGATTATCATTTAAATACTGGCTTCCTTTGGGAAGCCGACTTGGGTTGCCACTCCACCCCTGCTCAACCTACCCACCTTCAACCCCCTGTACTTGCACCCAACCTACCTGTATCTCTACCAAAGATAGGTCCTGTTATATGTTCCTACATACATCCTCTCTAATATCATTTTTTAATATTTTATTATAAACATCTATTTAAAATTCTTTTTCTTTAATTCTGGTATAAAGGGCGACAAACTATCTAGCATAAGCAGCTTGCCCACTATAGTGCCTTGCACAGAACTGGTACTCAATAAATATTTGTTCAATGAGTAAATGGAGCACCTTTTATTTAAAGGAACTGGGAAGTGTTTAGAGATAAATACACACCTCCTACCCTTAAGGAGGATAACATTAAATGTAGAATGGCTGTTATACGTAATTATATGATGATAATGAGTAAATAAAATTGACTTCAATTTGGATACATGGGGATTTGCTAACACTGTAAATTGTAATGAAATATTTAGCTCTCCCTTCTGGGATAATCTAATGCACACTAAACACTTCTGGAAGACAGTTTTACGATTTTATATTACAGGTAAGAACATAGGCACAGCAAAATTACTCAAGGTTACCTAGTGAATCGTAAGCAGAGCCAAGATTTAAAACTCAAAGTGGTCAATAGCCAGTATTTAGTGCTATGATTTTTTGTTTTGTTTTGTTTTTTGTTTTTGCGGTACATGGGCCTCTCACTGCTGTGGCCTCTCCCGTTGCGGAGCACAGGCTCCGGACGCGCAGGCTCAGCGGCCATGGCTTACGGGCCTCTGCGGCATGTGGGATCCTCCCGGACCGGGGCACGAACCCGCGTCCCCTGCATCAGCAGACGGACTCTCAACCACTGAGCCACCAGGGAAGCCCAGTGCTATAATTTTTAAAAAACTACTTTTTCTTTTTCTCCCCAGAGTTCTATTTTGTGATTGTAAGACTTCTACCTGTATACTTTAATAATCTTCTCAAAAATATCACCTGTGATATTTATATTTGAATATGGAAACTCAGGAACGGAGGCCCTTTTCGATGGATTTTCCTCTAGTCTTTAAAATACAAGGCTTTGTGTGATGTGTCCCTGCACGCTTGTACGCTCTGAGAGGTATTAAGCTCCTTCTTTGCTCTTAACAGTGTTAGTATTGGGCACTAATTGCTGCTACAAAGTGCAAACGTTGAACTCTTCTGCTGTTGGACATCAGGTTGGACACTCTATGTTTAAACATCCATAGTTAGTTGGCTGGTGCATTCTAGTGCACTCAGTGGACGTTTTGGTAGAAAATGCTGCCAGTACTTAATAAATACTCAAGAAACAACATAGGCTATTACATTTAACAGGATTTCTGGTTCTAACATTCATACTGTGAGAGAAATAAACTAAAAAAAGGTTTATGATGCCATTTCAAAAGGCCAGATATGTACTAAGTACTCAATAAATATGCTTATTCTCATTGTGGTATTCTGGGGCCAATGGTAAACTTAATGCATAACCAAAATGCATAATAAAGCCTTAATCACCTTCTCACTATATACAATTAGTACACAGATATACCTTTGCTCTTTATAACAATAAGCATTGCTGACATTAATTTCTCAGAGATAGACAGGGCAAGTATACACTTGAGATTTTTTTCCTAACCCCAGATTGAACTTTCTTTTTTTTTTTTTTTGCGGTACGCGGGCCTCTCACTGTTGTGGCCTCTCCCATTGCGGAGCACAGGCTCCGGATGCGCAGGCTCAGCGGCCATGGCTCACGGGCCCAGCCGCTCCGCGGCATGTGGGATCTTCCCGGACCGGGGCACAAACCCGTGTCCCCTGCATCGGCAGGCGGACTCTTAACCACTGTGCCACCAGGGAAGCCCTGAACTGTCTTTTTATACCCGAATACAGCACAAGATGTTAAAAGAATTCAACCTGTACAAATTGTGGCTAACACTTGCTACTTTTATTAGGTATGCAGAACACACTCCTCTTAATCATTCTTCAGTTCAATTATACAATTTTCTCTCACCAGATACAACATCAAATAGAAGAACCCCCAATTAAAGAACATTTCTCTTGCTCTTTGAACTTTGCTTAACTCATCTTTTGTTCACCACAAGCAAACATCTCTACCCCTAAAGCACTCAAGCCAGCTCATTATATCACTCTCCAGTCTTGCCTTGCAGCTCCAGGCCCAGGAAGAACTTTAAATGTCCAAAGTATTTACTGTTCTTAATCCCCATTGTGACGTTAAGTGAATTGGTTCTGTCATGTGAGTATAACTGACTTTGTTTCCCCTAATAAAGATAGACACTCGAGTTACCCATTTGTAAGCTAGCCCAATGTAAAAGGAAGAGAGAACTTCTGTCAGATGTCAAGTTAACATCAACTGCTCATACCATGGAAATGTCAATTAAAACTCAGTGCAATCTCTCAAACACAATTTTCCAGTCCAAGAAATGTGTATACATCCATAGTGAACGGAGAGGCATACAAGGATAATCTCAATATATGTGTTAATATTGTTGGTTGGTCATTAGTAGATGGTATTCATGGAGTCAGAATACTTTTGATCTTCACTTGAAAATGTAGATTCCATGAATTCATCCTCATTCATTAGCCCTGCTTTTGGGGAAAGGACTTTGTAAAGATGTTGCTTTCATTTCCTAATGCTGCAGTTCCTACTAAGCTATACCAGGGAATAAAAGGTTCCTTTCAAGAGTAGCACAGAGACTGAGTTGGCTTCCTGCTTTCAGAGATTATAAATGTTCTCAAACACTTCCAAAATGAAGGAAATTCCAACTTGGGTTTCAAAGATCTTTTTATTTATTTATTTTTTTACTCCATTTGCCTTAGTGGTCTGAATGTGACAATAATGAAGGCTAACAGAGTAAAAACAAATGTTTAAACCAAAGATACCTGCCCTATTGGAGAATTTACTTTACCTGCAGAGATTCCATTTCTTCATCTTTTCTGTGAGTCTCCTCCAGCAGATCTATAATAAGAAAGTAAAATATCCATCAAAATACAATGTCAAAATGCATTGCCTCTTACTTTCAAACTCGATTCAGTCAGTAGCTTGTATAAACTGTTGTCCGGAAAGAGAATTTGATATATTTAAGTATAAGAAGCAACATGAAAGAAATGCCCTCTGATCCCAACTGGTGAGATGTGGTAGAGATCTGGATTCTGCCAAACCTAAGCTAGCTAAGAAGCCCTGGGAGGTCCTAGGTCTGGTGGCGATACCAGAAAATGAGACCAACTCAATTACAAATCCAAAATCATACCAACGTTTTAGAAATCTGGCCTAATGCTTATGTAACTCAAAAGCAACACAAAATTTTCTTTAAAAAAAAAAACCTGGGGCTCCCCTGGTGGCGCAGTGGTTGAGAGTCCGCCTGCCGATGCAGGGGACATGAGTTCGTGCCCCGGTCCGGGAAGATCCCACATGCCGCGGAGTGGCTGGGCCCGTGAGCCATGGCCGCTGAGCCTGCGCGTCCGGAGCCTGTGCTCCGCAACGGGAGAGGCCACAACAGTGAGAGGCCCTCGTACTGCAAAAAAAAACAAAAAAAACCTTTTTTCTTTTGAAAGAAAAAAATAGAAACAAACCATTCGTTCTTAAAATAAGCTCCCAAGCCAAGTTCCACCTCCAGAGTCAATTTTTTAACCAAATTAAAACACCCTGGAATAATGGGTGTTATGAATGGAAGTAGAACACCACCTTAACTGTAAACTCATATTAATTATCATTTCACACTGAGAGGGTGGGAAGCATTGATGCTACATCTGACCAACTGTCTGGCACCATCTCAGAGAAATTAGTGGCTGGAAGAGAGTTCTGTCTAAATGCATGCGTATAACCATGGTATCTCAGTGCCCTAGACTAATTTATGAACTTGCTATAAAGGAAAATGAATTTGGCAAGCAGAATTTTCTGCCTGCAGCTATACCACCTTGCGCTATGATCTTATTAGATCTCACAAACCTAAAGAGGGCTGGGCTGAGTTAGAACTTGGATGAAAACTGGCAAGAAATACCTACAGCAGCGTACATTAACATTAGCATTTGCCTTACTCTGTGATTGACATAGCTTACCAAGAGGCTGTGCTGCATAAAAGGAAAATATAACGTACAGAAATTCAATATGTACCCCAGAAAGGCAAATGCAAATGTTTTTAGCAAGTGCTACTAGGTGGAGCGGGAAGCAGTAATATACTGGGTAACCAAGTCATGCTGGTATATGTCATAACTGGACAGGCAATATCCTGAAACTTCAGGAGACCTGGTAGATGATATAATTGATGGTGATGGCCCTTTGAGATTGCACAGCTAAGAGAAATACAGAAGAGTGGCAAGCAGTCCCCTCAAGACACAGTGTACTGGGATTAAGGATGAAAGTTAGTTTTTGCTATCTGTAGACGGCTGATGTTGGCTCCCCAAACACCCATAATCAGAGTTACATCAAGAAAGTTACAGGAGCATACCAGTGTATTAGGGTGTATTTTTAAAGTGTTTTTTGTTGGCACATCAGGATTTTTAGCTATATGGTACAGAAACCAACTTGGGGTGTGGTAAATTAAGTGCCCTCAATCATTCCTCTTTCTGCATCCTTACTCAATTGCATTGCGACATTGTAACTACTTCCATCAAGAGGTCACATGTATCTTGCATCTAGGCTTGCCTCCTGACTTGATTTGGTAAATAGAATACAGCAGAAGCAATTCTGTGCCAATCTGCAATAAGGGTTCCAAAAGGCCTCATGCATTTTCACTTTTCCACTTGGGACTCTTTCACTACCATGTGAACAAGCCCAGGCCAGCCTGCCAGATGACAAGAGACATACGGTCCAGTATTCTTTCCACCCCTGACACCCTGCAGGTTGCCCCAACTGGTAGCCTGCAAATGCCCAGAAGCATGGATGACTCAGATGGGAGCCCAACTGAGACCAGTCAAACTGCCCAGCTGAGCCCAGTACCGACTTCAACTCAGAGAATCATGACCTATGGAATAAATGGAATTGGGGGATGCTTTGGTACACAGCAATTGCTAACTGATAGCAACCAGCTGCTAACTGAATAGCAAGCATTCAGAATTTATTAGAAGGATGTAAGAGTAACTTATCAATACATCTAGTAACAATAGATAACAGAAAAGTGGATTCAGACTCTGGAGAGAGTAACAACTGGTCTGGGGGTGTAGGGATGAAGGTAGCATGAACTAATGGGCATTTTATACTGGGTAACACTAATCTGTGCATTACTCCACTCAAAATGAAATTCCATAAAGAGAAGAGCTAATGAGACTAGCTTAGATCTTTTGCCTACTGCTTGGCCAGGGGAAAGTATGAAGCACTTTCACTGATAATCCCAAAAGGATTGGATGAAGAACAGAAAGGACTGTTTCCAAACATCAGGGTACTATTAACAAAAGGAGGAGGTGTGGATATCAGACAGGCCAAAACAACAGCCAGTTTTAGTAATTCTATCTTCAGTACAACTCTTATCAATATTTGTGAGACATAAATTACTTCAATATCTTGGCTATCGTAAATAATGCTTCAGTAAACATGGGGGTGCATATATCTTTTTGAATTTAGTGTTTTCATTTTCTTCAGATAAATACCCAGAAGGGGAATTGCTGGGTCATGTGGTAGTTCTAGTTTTATTTTTTTGAGGAACCTCCAAACTATTTTCCATAATGGCTGTACCAACTTACATTCCCACCAACAGTGCACAAGCGTTCCCTTTTCTCCACATCCTCGCCAACATTTGTTTTTGTTGTCTTCTTGATAATATCCATTCTAACAAGTGTGAGGTGGTATCTCATTATGGTTTGACTTGCATTTCCCTGATGATTAGTGATGTTGAGCATCTTTTTATGTGTACGTTGGCCATCTGTATGTCTCCCTTGGAAAAATGTCTATTCAGCTCCACTGCCCATTTTTTAAATCAGACTGTTTGTTTCTTTGAAATTGAGTTGTGTGAGTTCTTTATATAATTTGGATATTAACTCCTTATTGGACATATCATTTGCAAATGTCTTCTCCCACACAGGGGGTTGCCTTTTTGTTTTGTTGATGGTTTCCTTTGCTGTGCAAAAGCTTTTCAGTTGGATGTAGTCCCATTTTGTTTATTTTTGCTTTTGTTGCCCTTACCTGAGGAGACAGATCCAAAAAATATCGCTGAGACTGATGTCAAAGAGCTTACTGCCTATGTTTTCTTCTAGGAGTCTTATGGTTTCAGGTCTTATAAAGTCTTTAATCCATTTTGAGTTTATTTTTGTATATGGTGTAAGAAAGTGTTCATGAATGAATAAAGAAGATGTGGCACATATATACAATGAAATGTTACTCAGCCATAAAGAACGAAATCTTGCCATTTGTAACAACACAGATGGACCTAGAGGGTATTATGTTAAGTGAAATAAGTCAGAGAGAGGAAGACAAATACTGTATTATTTCACTTATATGTGGAATCTAAAAAACAAAACAAAACAAAAACATACCAAAAAAACCCCAAAACAAAACAGAAACAGACTCATCAATACAGAGAACAAACTGGTGGTCCCTGGGGGTAGGGGGATGGGGTTGGGTGAAATAGGTAAAGGGGATTAAGAGGCACAAAATTCCAGTTATAAAACATGCAAGTCACAGGGATGTAATGTACTGTATAGGGAATACTGTCAATAAAATTACAATAGCTTTGCCTGATGACAGATGTTTACTAGACTTATAGTGTTGATCAATTTGTAATGTATATAAATGTCAAATCACTAAGTTGTACACCTGAAAATAATACAATATTCTATGTCAATTAAACTCCAATTTTAAAAATTAAATTAAAAAATAAGTACTTGTGAGATACAAGATCACTACTGCGTCTCTATGTGGACGTGGCCATTTTGTTCCACTATGGATATTAGGAGGTTCTCAGAGCTGAGCCCCTTGTAATGAATTGCATTGCTTAATGATACAGTGGAGCTGGAATGGTGGATAGTGGGGTCTATCAACCATTAAAGAAAACTGATCTAGTTCCTCCAGAGTCAACTTGGTATGGCAAACACCAAACCCCTTAGCTAAAACTTGGAGTTCAGTCTACCCTTAGAACTTCACAGAATTACTGCAATTTAAAAATCATGTTCTCAGTTTTCTTCAAATACAAAAAGGTCATGCTGCTCTTCCAAAAAGCTGATACCAATAGCGACGCTTGCTTTTGAATGGCTGAACAAAAACTGCCAAGGAATTCCTATAATTGATATTTAAAATACAAAATCCCCTTCTGTTCACCCCCACTGACTCTCATCCCAGCTTATATCAAGAGTATAAGTAGACACTTGTTTTTGTTTTTGTCTCCATGTCACATCCCTCCCCTTTGAGAACTTCATGTTCTTCTTTTCCATGTGATTCCTGTGAACTTTCAGTCAAGGGGTTAACTTCTTTGGCCACAAAAGTAGGTCATGACCCAGAATGGCCAATTAGAGCACCCTACCTCCCTGCACATATAAGCTAAGCAAGGCCAGCAGTGATATGGATACCAGGAAAGAATATCTCTTTCTGAAGCTGCAAGCTTATATGAGCCTGGAGCTTTCAAGGCTCTATTTTCTACTATGTCAAAGGAACTTGTACAACAATGAAGCTGGTAAAGAAGAAAGCAGAGCCAAGAAACAGAGAGCTGGTTCAGGACAGATATACCTTTATCTGAAGTCCATGTAACTCCTGAACTTCTAACACTATTTTTTTTCTTTAGTAGCGGTAGTTGGATTGCTGTCATTTCTAAAAGTCTCTGGGGATGTGGCTGTATTGAACCTTATCTCTATGCAGAAACTTGGAGAACTTAGAGTTAGCAAGAACTTTCTATTCCACAGTGAAACATTTCATTTTGCAATAAAGAGATGAAGACATGAAGCTCAAAGAAGGCAAATGGTTTGCCTGCAATTACCTAGTTAGTGCTAGAGACACAACTAGAGCTTTGCTCTCCTGTTTTCCTACCCCATCTATCATATCATGCTCTCTTTGGTACCACTCAGTACTTATTGTACCTTTCTTCATATGGTTATTTTCTAAATGCACACATTTGTATTCCTCTCACTTACCTTAGGAGTTCACTGATGTCAACAACCAGGGCTTTGATGTCTTTATACCCATAGCCTCCCTAACCACTGCTTATCTACCTTTGCTACTTAACTTGGATCCCCCCAAATACCTTTCTCTGCCTACATCACTTCTCTATGCAATTGCTCACTTGTTAAGTGCATTGTTCAATTACATGCATTTGGGATGATTAACAAGGTTATCAACCTGTGCTGATGAAATATGGCTACTGGGCATCACTGACGAGTGACTACTCTACCGCAGACAGACACAGGATGAGAGAACCTGTCCACAGGTGAGACCTCTGGACAGTTGACGTTACATAATGCTGTGACACCTGAGTGTGATGAGTGCACCTGGATATAATGAGTAAACTTGCTGTTTGTTCTTCCAGCATCAGAACAAACGATCGGTATGGAAAAAGCTGAAGGGCTGCTCTGCTCCCTTGCTCAGCACTGGCATGTTCGTGCTTTGCTTTATTATTCTCTGGTTTGCTGTTCTATACAAACAGAATTCAACTGCCATGCAAATTGCTGTGGCTAAATGTGCTTCCATCAACATTAGTAAATGAAAGATATTTTTGGTGAAAAGGGCAGCCATTCTGTGTATTTTCCTTGGACAGGCTCTAGCCAGTTTAAAAGAGCTGATACTAACTCATTATGACATATGGTTATTAGAGGAGGGAAAAAGTCCCACTTAAAAAAGCAGGACATCATGGATGAGAACTGGAGAATCCTGTTGTTTTGTTTTGTTTTGTTCCACGTTGCATTTCTCTGGCACATGCAGGGTAATACATCATGATCATGTTTTTGGCTAAGACTGTCTTCACCACTTCCTTCGCAACTAGTGGTCTGGCTATTTAAGGAGGTTTGACACTTTTTATGTTGATTCTGGTTCCTAGTAGCCAAGGAAACAGATCGGTTGTTTGTTTATTTGCTTTTAAAAGGAGAATCATGTTCAGGTGGGCATAACCAATGCACTCATCTGGCAACTTGACCCTTCACAGAAAGGTTGGCAATCATATTTAGAAAGGAGTAGTGTTTCTTTTCTTCTCTTCTACTATAAAATATCTCATCCTTATTATAACTCAGCCCAGCTGGTAATGAAGAGAAAGTTATAGAAACAAGGGTTTCAGACTCCGCAACATTTATAACAACAGCACCGGACACAGTAGCACTGGCAGAAGAATATGGTGAATTAGTGACTGAGGTTTAGGGAAAAGCATTTAGTCTCTGGCTCCTGTATCTTCACTTAGTAATTCAGCGCACCTTTTCAATGCTACTCTATGTGTCCTGACATTCAGTGAAAACAAGAGATAATGTAAATTCTCAAAAGAATGCAATACTTTTTAAAAAGTAAATTTGTGCCATTCCTCTTTGCGGGTGGCGGTCGCAATATAATGAAATTAACCAAATTAAAGAGCGCACTACAACCCTTAAAAGGTCATAAACGATGGACCTAGCATCCCACGGTTACATACTAGATACTCCAGATTTTATCTACATGCTGAAGACAATGGTTGATTTCTCTTTTCCTTTCCTGGCTCTCTAGTTATTTAGGATTACTGACATTTTAGGGACAGAAGGGACCGCTGAAATAACCTAATGCCAAGGTTTGCAGTTTTTTTAAAAAAAAAGAAGTAGAATTCTGCCTTACAAGTGAAATCACACACACTTTCAAGTGTATATTATGAATGAACAATTAAGAAAGCTGCTTTGGTGGAAGCAGAAGTGAAGGGCCTGGAGGCCAGACCACTGGACTTCCCTCCTATCCTGGGGGCAACCCCTGTGGTGCCGCGGTGGGGCAATTAAGCGCCACACTGCGCTGATTGAAAACCACTGATCTAATCCCACCTTCTCACATCTTGTAGATGAGGACCGAGTTCCGAGAGATTAAAAGCCTCTGGCGACATCACATAACTAGTAGATAGAAGTCTGTGAACCTGAGCCTAGGGCTTCTGAACTGGACCAGGGTCCGATACTTTGTTTCATAAAACAGTGACTACCTTCCTTTGCCTTTCAAGGTTTCTACTGAAATGACATCGTATTTCAAGCCCTACCGTGAATGCCTATACATTTTCCAATGCCTCCCCAAACTAAATTTTGCTAAAGCACTTGTGTAACATCAGCAGTCTATGAGAAGACCTACAGTTAACAGCCGTGTACAATAAAATCCCTCACCTCTAGGAGATTACATCAAAAGATGTGGCTTTGATGGAAAGCAAATACCTAGACACTTGAAAAAGCAGTTGTTTTTGGCAAGATGTGTTCAACATACAACATACAGAATATCTCACAACATAAAACAACAACAAAAAAATCTGTTTAAATGAATGGGTAACAGTTGAATAGTTTCTCAGCTTAATATAACATTTGCCAGTCAATGTTTTTCCTATTTTATTGTACTAGTAAACGTAAATAGGATAAATGAATAACAATATGACTCTATAGTAGACGAAATACCTCAAAAAACAATAAAATGTGTTGGTTTAAAATTAACATAAGTAAAACACTTAAAATAGTGTCTGGTACTTAGTAAGAGTTTATATATATATATGGTTTTTTAAAAAAAATTACCCTTCAGTATGCCTGCTAAAATCAGAAAAATGTGTGAAAAATAATCACCTGCATTTTAAAACAAATAAGCAAAAAAAGCCCTCAAGCATCCTGCTTTTAGATTCCATCCATAATTGGTAGCTACATTATTTAGAACTCTGCCATATCTACTGCCACCCACTGGTTCATATCTGGATATACCACAATGAGTTAAGAGCTTTCTCATAAGGTCTGACCACAGAAAACACACGGGTTGAAATGAAGAATAACATTCAAAAAGTATGGCTATCCTCTGTGGTTTGTCTCAGACGCTGAAACAACATGCTGGTCTACAGATGGAGCCCAAATGGTCTAATAAATGAAAGGTTTATAATCCACTGTCTGTCTTAGGTATGTGGTAAAACATCCAAATACAGGTACTCATGTTTTATTTGATGTCAGTTCACTTCTGGTGAAACTTTCCATCTTGACAACTTTACAGAGATTTAAAACATCTTCTCCACAAAACTGCTACACTACAGAAAACAACAAAGTAATCTACCCCATTCTGCCTAATTCTTGGCTCTGGCATGAAGAAACAACAAGATATAGATTGAAAGTTCCGATTCAATCAACTATTAAGATTTTTAACATTTCTATTAGCAACAAGAGCAGAAAAAGAACATATTCATTAAGAGACAAGTAACCTGTCTTAAATCAGTCTAAGGGCTATCTTGGTCAAAAGGACTGCATGTGACAATTAGCAAAATGAGCAAGAGACGTTTATGATCTATTATAAACACCACTTCAAGAATAAGTTTCATATGCTCAAACCCAGGAACAAAATCATGTTCCTTCCTACATACAATATCTCTAAATTACAATCACCTAATGGAAACTTTGGCTTTTATTTAAATTCCTTTATCTTGGACTTTGTTCAGGTTCTAAACTCATAAGGTGCAAGTGGGTATGTATTTTGGGGCCTATAGAAATTCTGGGTATTTGACTGTTCATCTCCCGTTTACAGAAACTATAAACGTTTGTGCTGGTTTCTTTTTTTTTATTTATTTATTTTTTATTTTTGTGGTACGCGGGCCTCTCACTGTTGTGTCCTCTCCTGTTGTGGAGCACAGGCTCACGGGCCCAGCAGCTCCATGGCATGTGGGATCTTCCCGGATCGGGGCACGAACCCGAGTCCCCTGCATCGGCAGGTGGACTCTCAACCACTGCGCCACCAGGGAAGCCCTGTGCTGGTTTCTTGATGCACCTACTAGTAAATTAGATCTAGCTTCCTAGGCCTTTCAGACTCCTGGGTCTACCCTAAATCTATTCTAAATACAGACCAAGTCCTGAAAACCAAACATAAAGAACAAATCTTGACAGCAATGAGAGATAAATGATACCATAGTTATAGGGGGGAAATAGAATGCTAGCTAATTTCTCATTATAATCCATGGAAGTCATTACATTTTTAAATGCTGAAAAAAAGAAATGACAACTCAGAGTCCTGTATGCAGTGAAAATATCCTTCTAGAATGAAGGTGGACTCAAGACATTCTCAGGAAGAAAAATTAAGATAATTAGTTGTCAGCAGACCTACACTAAAAAAACAACTAAAGAAAAGTCTCTAAAAAGAGAAGAAATGATAAAAGAATCTTAAAAGATCAGGAAGAAAGAGCACAGTAATCAAATATGTGGATAAATCCAACAGATTTTCCTTCTCCTATTTAGTTTTTAAAATTATGTTCGATAGTTGAAACAAAATATGTAACATGATATGATGTGATTCTAAATGCATATAGAGGAATATGTAAGACAATTAAATTATAAATAGGAAGGACAAAAGAACATGAAGGAAGAAAGTCTTCTACAATTCAAACTGATAAAATGACAATACCAGTAGACTTTGACAGCCATGTATATGCAGTGTAGTGTTTAGAACAACCACTGAAAAAGCTATACAAAGAGATGTACTCAAAAACAGAATTGAAAAATCAAAATGGAATTCTAAAAAATGCTCAAATAACCCATAGGAAGACAGAAAAAAGGCAGAGAAATAAAAAACACAGAAAACAAACAAAAATGGCAGACATTAAGTCATAACATCAATAATTATATTACATAAAAATGGTCTAAATGTACCATTTAAAAGATAGAAGTTGGCAGACTGGATTAATGACGACTCAGCTATTAATCCATGACATTGCCCATGGACCCAACTATATGCTGTCTGTAAGAAAGTCACTTCAAATATAATGATACAGGCAGGATGAAAGTAAAAAATGGAAGAAGACACACCATGTAAATATTAATGAAAAAAAGCAGGAACGATTATATTAATATAAGATAAAGTAGATTCCAAAGCAAAGAAAATGATCAGAAACAGAAAAGAACATTATATAATGATAAAAAGGGTTAATCTACCAACTGATATAACTGAAAGGAACAATAGAAAAAATTCAAAATTAGAATTGGAGACCTCAACACCCTTCTCTCAACAATTGGTATTACAATCAGACAGAAGATCATCAAAGATATATATAAGCATATGCCAAGGATATATATAAGCATAAATATAACAGGGAAAACACGTGGAAACTACACACTTCTAAATAAAGCATGGGTCAAAGAGAATGTCTCAAGGGAGATAAAAATATTATAAATTGAATAAAATGAAAACACAACATGTCAAAGATTATGGAACACAGTCAAAGCAGTGCAGAGGAGAAAATCTTAGAAATAACGCATACATTAGAAAAGAAGAAAAGTCTTGAATAAATACTGTATGCTCCCACCTCAAGAACCTAAAAAATTACAAAATAAATCCCAAGCAGTGAAAGGAAAAAAATATTAAGATAACAATAGAAATCAATGAAATTGAGAATAGGAAAACAAGAGAGAAAAATCAATGAAACAAAGAGGTGCTCCTTACATAGTTCAACAGAATTGACAAACCTTTAGCAAGATTGATGAGAGAAAGAGCATGTGACATCAGTAATGAAACAGGGGATTTCACTACAGATCTTGCAG
The DNA here is from genome assembly GCF_003031525.2 of Neophocaena asiaeorientalis asiaeorientalis. Taxonomy (NCBI): domain Eukaryota; kingdom Metazoa; phylum Chordata; class Mammalia; order Artiodactyla; family Phocoenidae; genus Neophocaena; species Neophocaena asiaeorientalis. The sequence goes on along the minus strand of NW_020185338.1, from coordinate 10,934,576 downwards.
ATATAAAAAGGATATTAAGGGAAGACTATGAGCAACTCTTCACATATAAATTTGACAACTCAGATGAAATGGACCACTTCCTTAAAACATATAAGGTACCATAACTTACTCAATATGAAATAACTAATTTGAATAACCTTGTAAGTATTAAGTAAATTATATTTGTAATATAAAAATTCCCAGAAAAGAAATCTCCAGGCCAGAAGGTTTCACTGGTGAATTCAACCAAATGTTTAAAAAAGAATTAGCACCAATTTTACACAATCTCTCCCAGAAAATAGAAAAAAAGCAATACTTTTTAATTCATTTTATCAAACTAGTATCACCTTGCTACAAAAAATATACAATTAAAAAAAGAAATAGAAAGAAAACTGCAGCTCCCTCCTAAATACAGATGCAAATAACCCTAACAAAATATTAGAAAATAAAATTTAACAACATATAAAAAGAATTATATATCATGACCAAGTTGGGTTTATTATAGGGATGCAAGGTTGGTTCAATATTCAAAAATCAATCAATGTAATCCATAATTTTAACAAGCTAAAGAAGAAAAAAAAATCACATAAGTGTATCAATTGATGCATAAAAATTATCTGACAAAATTCATCATATAGTCATGATTAAAAAAAACTTCAGAAAAAATATAGAACTTCCTCAACTTGATAGAGTGCATCTATAAAAACCTACAACTAACATATTTAATGGTAAAAGATGAAATGTTTTCCCTGTAAGATCAGAAATACGGCAAGAATGTTCTGTCTCACAATTCTTATTCATCATGATATTGGAATATCTTTTCAATGCAAAAAGCAAGAAAAGGAAATGAAAAGTATATAGATTGGAAACAAAGAAATAAGTGTCCCTATTTGCAGATAACATGATTGTCTTCATAGAAAATCCCAAAGACTCTAACAACAACAAAAACCCAAACAGACAAAAACTAGCTCTTGAAATCGATAAGTGAGCTCAGCAAAGTCACAGGATACAAGATAAAAATACAAAAATTGATTATATTTCAATATACTTTGGATGAACAGGCAGAAACCAAAATTAAAAATTAAAATACCAATTTAAAAGACTCCCCTCCCAAGCGAAATACTTAAGTGTAAATTTAACAAAACATATAAAGGACTTACATGCGAAACGATGATGAGAAATACCATGTTCATGGACTGGAAGACTCACATTGTAAAGATATCAATTCTCTCCAAACTGATATAAAATTCAATAGAATTTCTATAAAAGTCCCAGCAATATTTTTTTGGTAGCTAAAGACAAGGTTATTCTAAAATCTGTATGGAAAGGTAAAGGAACTAGAGCAGCTTAAACAAATGAGCGAACTGAGTGAAATCAGTTTATTCAAGTTCTAGACTTGTTACAGAGCTACAGTAATCAAGACTGTGTGGTCTTGATAGAAGTATATACACATAGATCAATGGAACAGATAGAGAACCTGATTATAGAAATGGAGAACAGATCAGTGGTGGCCAGAAGTTAAGGATGAAGTGGGGATAGAAGAGAAGTGGGTGTAGCTATAAAAGGCAACATGAAGGATCTTGGTGTTGATGGAAATGTTGTGTATACTGACTGTATCAATGTCACTATTTTGGTTGTTATACTATACAATAGCTTTGTAAGATATTTCTATTGGGGGAAAATGAGTAAGGGGATCTTTGTGTATTATAGGATCTCTTAGTATTCTCACTTCATGTGAATAGAAAATTATCCTTGAAATAAAAAGTTTAATTAAAAAATTCAGAAGGGCTTTAGATAAAATGACAGAAAATGGATATTAAAAGTTAATTAACTAATTATGTTTTAAGGTCAATACCTCAACATGCCCTTTACCATCTATCCATCCTCATTGCAACTGCCCTAGTCCAGACAGCCATCTTCTCTTTTCTAGGCAACTACAATTACCCATATTTCTAGAGCAAAGTGTATGGCTGAACTCTCTACTATTACTAAAAGAAAGAAAAAAAACGTTGGACATGCTGAGGAATATAGGGTATAAGCTTTGGTGTCAGTCACTTGGATATATAATCTTATCCATCTACTCTTCTTTCCTCCAGTCTAAAATGGGGGCAAAAATGCCAACATTCTAGGACTGTTATAATGATTATAGAAGAAATATACGTAACTTTTCAATTACACTTGACCTTTGAACTACACAGGTTTGAACTGTGCAGGTCCACTTACACACAGATTTTTTTTCAAGAAACTTGTATCAATACTACAGTACTACACAATCCATGGTTGGTTAAATCCATGGATGCGGAACTGCAGATATGGAGGGTGGAATGTAAAGTTATACGCAGATTTTTGACTGTGTGGAAGGCTGGCACCCCTAACACCCACATTGCTCAAGGCTCAACTGTAATAGTAATTATCATCATCATAATTCTTTCATCACACCTGTACAAATTATAATTATTGTTACTATTAATTATGAATACAAATTGTGTTGATGATTAGAGAGCCCCTCTTTTGCAAGAAAGAAAATAACTGGATAAAACTCCACACTGATGGGATAAAAATCATCAATATTCTCTTGAATATTGTATTCTGTTCTGAAGACTGAGACTCAACAACATTACTGCCTCCCTTTCATTATATCTTATAAACTAGAAATTAAATCTTTTCTTACTGATTTGAATTTGTGGGAGCCAACATAGTGGAATTTGTGGGAATCAATATAGTGAAATGTTGTGAAACATGCAATTGAGGTTTTACTAAATCCAAAATGGATGGATGGGGGGAAATTAGTACAAAAATTTTTAGAAAAGCTATGATATCTTCAAGTTCTATACATTCCATTTCAAAAACATATCTTGAAATTCTCACCTGAATTACTACAACAGCATCCTACCTGTGTTCCCTAGCCCCAATCTCCTCTTACTCAATCTTCCCCTGCACTGTTCCAAATTATGAATCTAAAACAGAGATGCCATGTCACCCTCCATTCAAAAATGTACTGAACTGTTAATAGTATTGGATTCTATTTGTGCTGCTGAAAGTGATTGGTCACGGCTTCTTGTAGCATGTATGGTCAAGTATTCTAACAATATGCCTAAGCTCAGTAGAAAGAAGTTTCTTAAATTCAGTTTTGATGTCCTCCATGGATATGGGGTGGGGGGAATAACAAAATGTAGACATCTAGTATTTCCCATGCTGAGACACATAAAGTCCAAACTCATTAATATGTCCTTTATAAAGGATATGTCTACAAATTTATTTCCAAGACCATTGTCTTCTCTCATCACTGCAATATCTCCTTGCATTAACTGTAATGCCCGTCCTGGACTTCACTAACTAGAAAATATCTAACCATCCTTCAAATCCCAGCTAAAACAAATATCCTCTGTTGACTTTCACCAACTATCCCATACCCACTCATATTCCTGGAGATATTGCTTTAGCTTCTGTATCCCAAAGTACTTTGTTTCTACTTTTATTATTTATTCTATTATAGTAACTGCAAAATAATTATTCTGAAGTTATAACTACAATTTACTTCATTATATTTTATGTTATTCCTCTATATTTTATCTCTTCTAATTCTCCTGAAACAATTGGGGCTTCCTATTCCAAAAGTTGGTATCCTCTGGCAAAAGTCAGAAGAATCAAGTCAGACCTGAAATCAGGATAACTTGAAAATTAGGACAATAGCAAAACCATGATAATACAGGCCAATCAGTAACGTTGAGGATCATGGCTAAGTTTTGACCAAGCCCATCCAAAGGAGGTATGGTTTACTCAGTATGATGAAAAAATATTAGAATGAGAGAGTCAGGAGACCTGGGTTCTAGCTCTTCCTCTGCTATTAGTTAGCTAATTAGATTTGTAAGAATGGTCACTTAATCTTTCTTGGCCACAGTGATCATGTCAATAAAATAATGGGAGTGGACTAGATTACTGCAAAGAGCTCTCTAGCACTGAAAGTTTAAGCAATGTACTTTAGTAGATTGCTGCATGGTCTCTAAATGTTAGCTGTTGTCTCTTAGTTGAGTGCCTCAATCTGGATGAGTAACAATTATTCAGAATCAACATGGATGACAATCATCCCCCCAAAACTTTTTAAAAACCCAAAGAGATTCTTCACTTAGTTTAAGTAATTATTCTTATTGTTAGGACCATTTATAGATAATAAGGACACATGACAAATTCATTCTCATTCACCTCTAATATATATTTGTTTTCTTTTACACCCAAGGTAAACACACTTTTAGATAATTACAAATCTTCCCTTTTGGTTCTTCAAATCCTCACAATTATAATAATTCTTCTCTATCTTCTTATTCAGAGTTCTTTTAAATTCTAACAAATAAATTAAACCAACTGTTTTATCTGGAAGTAGAAAAACTTCACAAAATGGATTTTTACACAAATGAACTATATAACACAAATATTTTCAGTTGTCATATCAGTTTATTTTCTTGTCAGTGACACGGCAAAAAAAAAAAAGACTGAAAGTCCTCAAAGGACAGCTTTCTCCCAAACCAGGCATCATACAGATCTTCTAAAGGTCAGTCAGGTATACCAAACCTAGTTCATGAATAGGGAGAATTAGGATTTTAGTGGTTTTAGTCCCTTCCCATTCATGAGAGTGAAAAATGTGTGTCCCATTTAAACAAAGGGATTCAACAAATACCCAAGTAACTAGCAATAGAAAAATGAAAGTAAACCAATACAGTTGTCAATGTAAGGTTATGGCATGAAAAGAAAAATCTTAAATGAGTGTTTTCTTAGTTGTTATGTTCAGATGGCAAATGGTTTTCATGGATAATCTCACAGGTCGCTGCTTCCTTTAATTAGTGACTCTTGCTAAACATAAAAAGAGTCTCAAGTAATTTTTAATACTGATTACAACTGTCTAGCCCATTAACAAATCGTCGTATTAACACTGGCCACACTGTACTGCGTATCTTTAAAGGTTACTCATTTCATTTTCATAGATTTTAATCAGCTTTTCCTTTCCCACTAGGGTTGATAATTAAACAGTAATAGAGGCATTTTGCCTCTTTTGTTTTTGGATCTGCAGCATCTTGACTGAAAAAGAGGTCCATAAAATGCAAAAACTGTGGATCCGAAATTGGATGGTGGTGGTGACTTACAGATATAGTCAAAAAGCCAGGCTCTGTGAATTCCACCAGCAACCTGACTGAATCAATTTCATGTTGCCACAATACTTCTGGAAGAGTCTTTAAAATTCCTCTTTCCATCAGCAGCTTCTCTTATTTTCATTAGCTGGGAACAGTACATAATCATAACTGACAGGCTGGAGGGAGTTTAGGCTTATGGAACAGGGAGAGGAAAGGAAAATGTTCATTGTTCAGATTCCCTAAAATAGAGACTGCTATCTTTGTTTGGGAAACAGAATGTACTGCATTTGTAGTCTAATCCCTAGGGGTTAGGCAGGTCTACCAGTTTATAACAAACCTCAAGGGTTCTACTCTCAAAAAATGGCCTCTTTCCCCCCAGTACTTTCATTTATAAATATGTGCAGAGAACAGGACAGCCTGGCTCTTGAACACCATGTTATTACATATATATGACCTCTGTTCAAATGTCACCTTATCAGAGAGAACTTCCCTGGTCTAAGAGAAGATCTAAAACAGTACTCTCTATACTCCTGCCTTGATTTGATATTGATATATATACTATATACAAAATACGTGCACATTTTATATATACAACATTTATGAACATCAAAGGCTATGTATCTAAAGACAAACATACAGCTCACTTTCAAAATAAATGTGTACCCTAAAGAAAATAAGTATATACTAAGAAAAGATTGAAGCTGCACAATAAGTATGACCAGGGTAAACAAAGTAACACAAAATTAGAGAACGAGGAGGAAGGAGATAGAGTGAGGAACAAAAGAAAAGATACATGGGGAGGACTACTATTCCAGTAGCTTTTCCCTGCTTTTCCTAAAGTAGATTTCAGTTTTCAATTCTGTCTGCACATATGCGACCATCCTATCACCACCTCCATCGGTTCTCTTGCTGCTCTTATTTATCTATTGCAACTCTCTTCTTTGCAGTCTCAGCTCTAGTCCTACTTGCTTCCCTGCTCTTCTGGGAATATGCCATTATCACTGCGGCAGGGTCTTCACCAAGAACAATGAGTCTTCTGCCTAGAACAAACTTCCCATTCACTCCTTGATTGCATTTAAGTCCCTGCTCAAATATCACCATACCAGAAAGGACTTCCCTGAACTAAAAAGATATAAAAGGGTACACACATCCATTCTGTCTAACTTATGCTGCTTTTATTTTCTTCTTAGTACTTTTTGACACGTGGAACATGATTTGTATATTTGTTTAACTGTTGCCTTTTCCCCTCCGCGAGAAGGAAGCACCACGAAAACAGTGATTTTGTTTGTTCAGGTCACTGAAGTATCTCAAGCACCTAGAGCACTGCCAGGCACATAGTAGGTACTCAGTAAATAACTTGTTGAATAACTGAATCTAATTCTAGCTTCCCTACTAACATAAAATTGAACTTTATTATATAGCACAGATTACATCTCATTTCACATCTTCATTTTCCTCTAACACCAACCTAATGTTGCTTAAAATATCTTAATCACTTCCCAGTGGTTTGAGAATATAATCCACATTCCCTTTATGGACTGTTCTTTGTTTAATTTTCCAGTTTTATCTTTCACCACTCATTTTCGTATTCTAAATTCTGGTCATACTAAAAGTATTTGCAGTTCTAAAATGTAGGATTCTCCCTTCAACCTCTAAATCCTACTCTATTTCTTCTGCCTGGAGTACACTCTCTATTCCATTTACCCTGACTAACTCCTAGTTGTCCTTCAGAATCCAGCAAAGCTTTCCCATTTGGGGTTAGATACCCTTAGTAATTGCTCTCACAATCACTACCCTGTGCTTTGCTTTAATATGGCATTTCCACACTATTTTTAAAAATAATAATGGTCTCCTTATTTATCTGTTCCTCCTTCCCCATTTCCTGAAGACTTCAGGAACTGCAAAGGGTCTCTTTGCACTTACTCAATACAGTACCTGGAACCCAGTAAACAAGTAATGAATATTGACTAAATGAATGTATATGATAAATTTATATTAAAAACTAAATTATTCCGGGTTTTGAGATTTGAGAGATTTCTGAATAATGACTTGAGAATACTGGTGACCTATTATAATACTGCAAAGGCTGTAAGATCACAAATTTCTACATGAGAGCCTTCATTTTCAAAAAAAACTACATAAGCAAATATTTGGTATATGTAATTTCAAACATAAGGCTGAGATATTTTAAACTTGGTAAAGCATTTGGATAAGTAAATATTATGTAATTGGGAAGGGCTAAGCATGACTCATTTTTTTTTTCCCAAAAGTTACCTTGGTTAATATTTCAAGATTTGCCTATAAATGGAAATTCCTTCCCTGTAACTGACTTTGAACCCTTTAAAACCAAAACATTAAATCATATATCTTGGACAGCATAAATAGCATGAGTTTTGTTTAAGATGTCAATTTAAAGATTCCATTATGATAGCCCCCTCCACTGTCTGCTGGGTGAGCTTTTGGGTGTCCATTTTCCCACATGGTGATAGATTTGCACTTTGCTTCCTCAGGTCTTCACTGGGCCAAGAACACATTTTAGATGTAATTATGGGATCAGTCTGTGGCAGTGGAAAACCAAAGTTAACTGAACCACATGGAAATAAAACCCATGTCATTGGTGTCATTACCAGTACACTCTAACCAACAGAGTTAACCTCAATGTAAATAACAGGCAAAAATAGCACAACACTCCATCTTTTGGAGAAATCAGTCCCTTTGGAAAGAAAGCAATAAGAAGGAAACACCTGAACTCATATTTTTTGGACCAAAAGAGGACAAAGTTATTGATTTTTTAAGATTATATATGTACATGGGTAAAAACATTTCAAACTGTTGAAAAAAAAGTTTACGATGAAAAGTAAACTTCACCAATCTACATAAAGAGAAGAGCACCGAAGAAGGAATAAGTGAAGGTAAAATAAAAACTTTCATTTTTCTTATTCTCAAATGTTCTAACAAATAACAGTTTGTTTAAAATAATAATAGCAACAATGTATTTGATTATATATGGCTTATGCATATATCTTTATATATAAATAAATATATATATGCTTATATATTCTCATATGTAAGTGAAATGAATGACAGTAATGATATATCAATATGATACAGGAGGGAGGAATTAAAATTATTGTTATTATAAAGTATTCACTACTCTTGAAGTGGTACAGTGTCATTTGAAAGTAGACTTGTATTAGTTGTAAGTGTATATTGCAAACTCTAGGGCAACCACTAAAAAAAGTAAAAAAAATAAAAAATAAAAAGTAAAACATATGCTAAGAAAGAGAGAAGATAGAATCATATAAAATCCTCAAATAAAACCACAAAAGGCACGAAAATGGTGGAAGGGAAAACAGAAACAAAGAATAACAAATAGAAAGCAGTAATAAATATGCTTGATGTTAATCCAACTACATAAATAATCTCTTTGAATGTCAATGTTCTAAATGCATGCAGAAACTGTCAGAGTGAATTGAAAAACACCATGACCCAACTATATGTTGTCAACAAGAAATCCACTTTAAATATAAAGACACATATGGATTATAAGTAACTGGATGGAGGAAAGTAAACCATGCTAACACAAATTAAAAGAAAGCAGGAATAGCTATATTAATTTCAGACAGATCAGACTTTGAGCAAAGGAAGTTATTAGGGATAAAAGGGCATGACATAATAATGAAGGGGTCAATTCCCCAGGAAGATATAACAACTCCTAATGTGTATGAATCTATCAACAGAGCATCAAACTTGTGAGGCAAAAACTGATAGAATCACAAGGAGAAATAGATGTATCCACTATCATAATTGGATACTTCAACAACCTCTATCAAAAATGAACAGAATCAGTAGGCAGAAATCAGTAAGGATGTAGTTGAACTCAACAACACCCATCAATCCACTGAATATAATCAACACCTAGAGACTTCATCCAGCAACAGCAGAAGATATAACTCTTCTCAAGATCACATGGAACATTCACCAAGATAGACTACATTCTGAGCCATAAAACACACCCTGACAAATTGAAAAGGACATACAATGTCTGTTCTCAGACCACAATGGAATTAAATTAGAAATCAATAATATAAATAACTAAAAATTCCCAAATATATGGAGATTAATCAACACACTTCTAAATAACTCGTGGGTTGAAGAAGAAATATGAAGAGAAAGTAAGAATTATTTTGAACTAAATGGAAATGAAAACACAACTTACCAAAATTTGTCAGATGCCATGAAATTATTGCTAAAAGGGAAATCTGTAACACTGAATGCATATATTAGAAACAAAGAACAATCAATAATCTAAGTTTCTACCTTAGGAAATTAGAAAGAGAGGAAATTAAATCCAAAGTAAACAGAAGGAACAATAAAAATTAAAACAGAAATCAATGAAACCGAAAACAAGAAAACAACAGATTTTCTACCAACAAAACTAAAAGCTGGTTCTTAGTAAAGACCAATGAAAGTAATAAGCCCCTAGCCAGGTTAACTATCACAAAAAGAGAGATGACACAAATGACTAGAATATCAGAAATGAAGGAGGGCACATCACTACAGTACCCATGGAAATCAAAAGGATAATAAAGGAATACTATGCACAACTCTATGCTCTCAAATTTGATAACCTAGATGAAACAGACCAATTCCTTGAACAGTGCAATCTGCCTAAACTCACACAAAAAAGAAACAGACAATCTAAATAGGCCTAAATCTATTAAAGAAAGTGAATCAATAATTAATAACCTTCCAAAACAGAAAGCACCAGGCTCAGATGAGTCCATTGGTGAATTCTACCAAACATTTATGGAAGAAATTATACCAATTCTCTACAATCTCTTCCAGAGGATAGAAGCAGATGGAGTACTTCCCAACTCATTTTATGAAACCAGAATTATCCTAGTAGCAAAACAAGGCCAAGACATTACAGGAAAACTAAAGATCAATATTTCTAAAAAAAAGATACAAAAATTCTCAACAAAATAATAACAAATTGAATCTGACAATGCATAAAAATAATTATACATCACAACCAAGTGGGATTCATCCTGGATATGCAAGGATGGTTCAACATTAGAAAATCAATTAATGTAAGCCATATCAATATGTTAAAAAAGAAAAATCACATGATCATATCAATATATGTACAAAAAGGGCTTGACAAAATCCAGCACATATTCATGATAAAAATCTCTGAGTAAGTTAGGAACAAAGGGGAACTATCTCAACTTGATAAAAAAATTCTACAAAAAACCTACAGCAAATTTCATACTTAATGGTGAGAAACTTTACGTTTTCCCACTAAGATCAGGTACAGGGAAGGCAAGGATGTTCCCTCTTACCATTTCTTTTCCACACACTACTAGACACCCTTGCTAATGCCATGAGGCAAGAAACTAAAATGAAAGATATATAGATCAGAAAGGAAGTAATAAAACTGCCTTTGTGCACAGAGGAAATAATCAGCTATGTAGAAAATCTGAAATAATTGACCAAAAAAATACTGCAACTAATAAGCAAATATAGCAAGGTTGTAGGATATGAGGTTAATATACAAAAGTAATTGTTTTCCTATATACTTGCACAGAACAAGTGGTATTTGAAATTAAAAACACAATCCCATTACATTAGCACCCCCAAAATGAAATGCTTAGGTATAAATCTAACAAAATATTTGCAAGGTCTATTTGAGGAAAACTACAAAACTCTGATGAACAAAATCAAAGAATGAAATAAATGGAGTTATATACCATGCTCATGGATATGAAGACTCAATATTGTCAAGATGTCAGTTCTTCTCAATTTGACCTACCGATTCAATGCAATCTCAATCAAAATCCCAGAAAGTTATGGATATTGATACATTGACCCAAAAGTTTACATGGAGAGGCAAAAGGCCCAGAATAGTCTATACAATATTGATGGGGAAGAAAAAAGTTGGAGGAGACTGATACTACCTAACTTCAAGACTTACTGTAAAGTTACAGCAATCAAAACAGTGTGGCACTGGTACAAGAATAGATCAATGGACCAGAATAGAGAGCCCAGAAACAGACCCACATAAACATAGTAAACTGATTTTTGACAGAGGAGCAAGGCAATACAATGGAGCAAAGACAGTCTTTTCAACAAATGGTGCTGGAACAACTGGACACCCACATGCAAAAAAAAGAATCTAGATCCAGACCTTACATTATTCACAAAAATTAACTCAAAATGCATCATGGACCGAAGTGTAAAATACAAAACTATGGAAGTTCTAGAAAATAACATAGGAGAAAACCTAGATGACCTCGGGTATGGTGATGTCTTTTTAGAAACATCACCAAAGACAACCCAAGAAAGAAAAAAATGATGAGCTGGACTTCATTAAAATTAAAAACTTCTCTGTGATACACAATATCAAGAGAATTAGAAGACAAGCCAAAGACTGGGAGAGAATGTTTGCAAAAGACATATCTGACAAAGGATGGTTATCTAAAATATACTAAGAACACTTAAAACTCAACAATAAGAAAACAAACAACATGATTATAAAATGGGCCAAAGACCTTAACAGATACCTCACCGAAGTAGATATACAGATAGCAATTAAGGATATGAACAGATGCTCCACATAATAGGTTGTCAGAGAAATACAAATTAAAACAATAATATACGAGTATATACCTATTGGAATGGCCCAAATCTGGAACACTGAAATCAACATATGCTAGCAAGGATGTGGAGCAAAAGGAATGTTCATACATTGTTGGTGGGAATGTAAAATGGTACAGCCACTTTGGATGACAGTTTGATGATCTCTGACAAAACTAAACACACTCTTACTACAAGATCCAGGAACTGCAGTCCTTGTTATTTACCTAAAAGAGCTGAAACTTCTGTTCACAAAAAACCTGCACAGGCATGTTTATAGCAGCTTTATTCATTATTACCAAAACGTGGAAGCAATAAAGATGGCCTTCAGTAGACTGGATAAATAAACTATGAGACATGCAGACAATTGAGCACTAAAAAGAAATGAGCTACGAAGCCATTAAAAGACATTGAGGAACCTTAAATGTATAATAAAAAGCCATTAAAAGACATTGAGGAACCTTAAATGTATAATAAAAAGCCATTAAAAGACATTGAGGAACCTTAAATGTATAATAAAAAGTTAAAGAAGCTAATATGAAAAGACTGCATACTGTATGATCCCAATTATATGACATTCTGGAAAAGGCAAAACCATGGACACAGTACAAAGATCAGTAGTGCCAGGAGGTTGAGGATGGGGAGAGATGAAAAGGCAGAGCACAAAGGGTTTTTTAGAGCTGTGAAAATACTGGGTATGGTATTATAATGATGGATACACGTTGTTATATATTTTTGAAAACTCATAGAATGTACAATACCAAAAGTGAATCCTAATGTAAACTATGGAATTTGGGGGATTATGATTTGTCAATGTAGGTTCAGCGAATGTAACAAATGCACCACTCTGGTGGGGGAGACTGATAGTGGGGCAGGCTATTCATGTGGGGGGGTGGGGGGTATATGGGAAATCTCTTGCTATCAATTTTGCTAAGAACTTAAAACTGCTTTAAAAAATAAAGTCTTAAAAATTTGTTTTCAAAGTAAGCTTCATTCCCCAGCACTCAAATATTGACTCCCCATCCTTTAGTTACCTTCAAGAGTCAATATCTATTACTACTTTCTAAATTTTATTTCTAGCTCAGTGTATCTGTATGTGTGTATGTGATATGTGTGTGCATATGCACAGTCCTCTTTAACAAATGGTAGCAAGTTATGTACCTGCTGTTTGTTTCATGTGTAAATCTTTGATCCATCTGGATTAATTTTGCTGAAAGGAATATAGATCACACTATCATTTTTTCAAGATAAATGTCTAGTTGGCTCAAAACCATTTACAGAATTACCAATCTTTTCTCTATGTATTTGAAATGAAGCCTTATTGGGAACTAACCTCTGTATGTATATGAACATATCTCTGGAACTACTACTGCTCTTATAACCTGTTTGCATAGTTATTTGTTATTACCATTGATTTAACATTGCTTTATGGTTTTGTTAACTCAGAAGAGGTATAAGAATCTAACAACGTATCGTGCAGTAGGTGACACAGACTGCTAAATGTGCCATTACGTTATGAATATTAGAAACTATAATTCATGGGGTACTCTCATCAATCCTGAATCCTATGTATTTTTACATAAATTAGGGATAAAACCTTTACTTTAACGTTCAAGTAAAACAGTATGAGCAAACTCGTATTTTCATGCATTCCTAGTGGGAGTGTAAATCAGTATAACCTTATGGAAGGAAATTATGCAAGCTTTACCAAAATGATCAATCTACATAACTTTTGCTTTACCAACTCTACTTCTGGAAATTTATTCCACAGCTATACTTGTGCAAATGACAAATGTATATTGCTATTCACTGCAGTGTTACAGCAAAAGCTGAGAATATCTTAAATTCATATCAGTAGGGAAACTTGTTGAATAAATTACAGCATTTTCACACAATTTCTACAGAGTTGCTAAAAAATGGGGAAGTACCTTATACATTAATACGGAAATATCTCCAAAAAAATGTTAAGAGAATAGCATAATGTTGAATAGTGTGTAGTGTGCCACCATCTGGGTAAAAATCAATAGAAAAAGAATATGTATTTTTATTTGCTTGTATATGCTAGGTTATTCCTGGCAGGATACATAAGAAAATAGGAGTAGGACTGGGAATAAGATTTTTCAATAAATCCTTTAATGTATCATTTTAGTTTTAAACCTTGGAACCAATGGTAAACATAAAGTATTTATTGAGAATCTACAATGTTCCATGAACTATATGATATGGAGTTTTCACTTTTGTTATTAAATTATTCAATCCACCTTGGTTAAACATTAAAAGACTAAAGAGAAAATATTAAGAACCTAACATTGCCATGAATTATTGAGAGAAAAAAAGTGAGCTGGATATTACCATCAAGTAACCAAAAATCATGAAAAATTTTTATCTAGAGTAAACTTTAGTTTGGAATGAGAAGGAATGTATCTTATAAATTATGACTAAGTAAATCAGCAGTGAATTCTAATGAAAATACCTCAATGAGAGATATAGATAATTCAGTTTCACACAAATGTCATAGCATCTTACATTATGGCTCTTTTAAAGTAAAAACACCTTGATAAAATTACTGCTTAATTTCAAGTATTCCTCAAAGTTAAATGATATAACAATATTAAATATTTTATATAAGAGAAATCAGTAAATATTGTTCTTAATAACTTAGATATAAAGGTACCTATTAGCATAATAATGGCTATGATCTTGCTGTTTTATGCTGGACAAGCCACAAAAATGTAGTCTGCCTTTTAATATTCTGGTAAGCATTTTTGCATTACATAGCATTACATGTAATGCATTACATAGCATTACAATGGTAAGCATTTTTGTCCAGAACTGTTTTGATAGATTTCAGAGTTCTTTTGTCTCTGATGAAATTGTGTTAAAATCACCTCTGATATCTCAAAATGAGTGAAAGGGTAAAAGAAGAAAATAGAGAGTTATGCATACATATATAATGAAAGAATAAAAAGGAAGAATTTTCAATTCTAAGGTTAGGAATATTATGGACAAACAGAATGATCATATTAATTTGATCAATGTACTTCTCTTGTTATGCATACCATCCTTGGTGACTAATTACCACATTAAATCTTACTAGATGAGAATATTATGATTTGTATTCACTTTAAAAAGTGCCATATACTTTAATTTGAAAATTAACCAGAATTGCAATTTAAAAAATATCAAAGGACACAATACGAATCAGAAAGATCCCAAAGATCATCCTACGTAAGGGTCTAGCTGGGCTCAGGTGCTTTACTCCTTTCCCTGATCTTTCAATCAACCACCACCTGATCACCACCACCTGATCACCACAGGACTCTTCAAGTCCTGCCCAAGGATCTTGGTGCTCTTTTCACACGTGAGACCACTGAGCCTCGTCTCTGAGTTCTCATTTACAAAGCCATGATATGGAAGCAATGCAAGTGCCCATCGACAGATAAGTGGATAAGGAAGATATAGGGTGTGTGTGTGTGTGTGTGTGTGTGTGTGTATATCTGTGTATGTATGTATATATATGTATGTATATATGTATATATATATGAATAAACACACACAATGGAATATTAGTCATAAAAAGAATGAAATTCTGTCATTTGCAGCAATGTGGATGGACCTAGAGAATATTATGCTTACTGAAATAAGTCAGGGAAAAACATACTGAATAATATCACTTATAAGTAAATTTAAAGAATAAAACTAACAAATATATATAGCAAAACAGAAACACAGATATAGAACATAAACTAGTGGTTACCAATGGGGAGAGGGAAAGGGGAAGAGGCAAGATAAGGGTATAGGATTAAGAGACACAAACAGCTATGTATAAAGTGTAAGCAAGAAAGATACATTGTACAGCAGAGGGAATTATAGCCATTATTTTGTAATAACTTTTAAAGGAGTAAAACCTATAAAATTAGTAAATCACTATGCTGGACACCTGAAACTAATATAATATTGTAAATCAACTATACCTAAATAAAATAAATCAGTAAAACAAACCAAAAATAAATAAAAATATAATATAAAAGGATAATCATATTCTTTGAGAGTCCATGATACTGTATCTTGGAAACTGAAAGCAAACTGGTATCAAACTAGTAATGAAAACCAATCTGAAGAGGAAAAATGGACCTAGTAAAATTTAGATACCTTAATAATATTAGTGAAAATTAAAATAACAATACATCCAGGTTTACTCTTGACAATATGGAATTCAACTGAATCCAGGAAAGCTCCAATAGATCTGATTACATTTTGATCCTTAAAGATCAGAGAAACCAGAAACACTGTTCTGAAAAGCTTAAAAATAAAAGTACCTGCTAGGTAACGATGGTTGTGATCTCACAATTATATGTAGCACATACTATATACAGTAACTTCAGTCTGCCTCAAAACTATTCCGAAATAACAGAATGCATTTTTAAAAAGTATTTTCCAAAATCATTATCCAAACAACCCTTTACCAGAAATGTTTCTCTCCTCGTCTCTCCCCAGCCCCTCCATCTCCATATATATATATATATTTCTAAATATAAATTTTAACTGGCTTCAATTTATTTTGATGAAAAGTCATTTTGAATTAAGATAGGAAGTTACCCAGGAAGAGCACTAGAGTGGAACACTGGGCAGAAAACTGTAGTAAAAAGGCCTTTCAGGAAATAGAGTTCTTTATGATGGGAAAGTTCAGATATGTGCAAATCAAAATACACCTCTTCATCATCATAATAAGGAAAGTAAAAAGGAAACCACTTAATTGTTTACATAAAAAGCTATTCTCATTTAATAAAGGAAAGGTGAATTTTATATATAATTTTCTATAATAAAATCATCTCCTATATTTGACAAGACAAGGTTTTTAAATAATAGGCGGGGAATAGTCACAGAAAAGGGAATGATAGATATAGAATTAATAAGCAAGATACATAAAATATAAATAAAATGGGAAGGAAAAAATTGAGGTGGTTAAAAAAAGAAAGGATGAAAAAAAGAGGGCAATGACTTCCAAATGACAAAATGACTTAGGAATAATAGTTTATTTTGTTTACAAAATTATATTATCATTACGTAATCTCCATACTGCTGCAGCCAATGGACATTTTTCTATCCCTATCTTATTTGAGATCTTTGAAGCATTTAATACCTCTGACGACATTCCTGTGCTGGAGACTCACCCTTTCCTTGGCTCACATGACAATGCTCTCCAGAGATCTCTCCTATCCTTTTGTCACTCTTTCTTCTGAGTATCTTTTGAGCAGTCACCTTCCCACGGCTAAACCTTAAATGTTACTAATTAATGAGGTCTGTTCTTAAACTCATCAGGTTAACATCCAGGGTCTCTGAAGATCTGATTCCAGAAAACAACTAGCCTAACTTTAGACCCCATGACCCACCTCTAACCATACAGAAGCCTGTCCCATCCAGGCAGGCTGTTTCATGAGATCTTGTTTCATAACGTTGCTCCTTTCTTCTGAATGACTTTCTTTGCTTGGATAACTTCTACTTAACCTTTAAAACTCAGGTATAGTGTCATCTCCTCTAAGAATTTTCTCAAAAAAACCTAGAATAGGATAACGTTTTTTTGGTGCTTCCACAGAAATCTTCTCATGTAATAATAGCATTCATCACTGCTTAAAAATCACTAATTCACACATCTCCTTTCCTACTAGACTATAAATTCCTTGAGGTCACAACTTTCATTTTTTCATTTTTTTTACTAAGTATAAAATGTAGATAGCAAAGGTTATCAAATGCACAGTTCAATGAATTATCACCAGGTGTATAACTACTCCCAGAAAGATCATATTAAAATACGATCTTTCAATTTGCATCCTCAGTGATTAGTATATAATAAACACTTAATAAATATATGATAAATAGTAACAAATGACATCAGGTTTGGAGTATATTAATCATTCCAAGAAATCAGCCCAGTGCTATGATTCAAAAATTAGATTTTTAGATACAAAGATTAAACATAATTTACAATGGGGAAACACTACAGTCATGTAAACTAGCAACAGTATAAAACTAAAGTTCACAATTCAACAAATACGATGTTAAGTAAGAACTTTGTCATGAAACCGAAAATACAGGGAGCTTGGCATCAATACCCAGGGAAAGATCAAGGTCCATCAAATATTACTTTTGTCAGCACATGATCTGAGCTAGCCAGTTCCAGGAGGGAATAGCTATATGAGATCTCTAAAAAGTAAAAACAAAAGATGGGCATTCTACCAACAGCTAAGCAACTTAGCTTCTCAGCACTGGACATGTCAAAAGGACTGATGAAACAGGACAGCTATCCATCTGCATCATGATGAGTGGACGTGGAAGACTGAGCAGGGTAGGCAGGAGAAATGTCAGAGGGACGTGGAGAGCACAACTCCATGAGTCAAATGTTTGGAAGGGACAGCAGCAGACAGGCCCACACTGGTGTACAGGACTGAGAGATAAATTGTCTCAATTTATGTCACAACAGTCTATAGCCTGGGAGGCTAAACAGCAGAAGCTTAAATACGGAAAGGCTATATAAGCAATAGCAACAGATTCTAAACGATGGGACTAACTACAGATGCACTTCACCTAAAAAGGGCTAAAGGCTTCCGGTGGCCTGTTCAATTTCACTCTTGCTGATATGAACAGTGTCCCTGCCAGACTCAAATAATTATTTAACAAAACTTAAAAATTTGCATTCGGTTTCAGTATTGCATTTTTACTTCCCTGATAGTTCATTCAGTGAGAGCTATAATACAAAGGAAAGATGCTTAATAGGAATCATAGTGATAATGACCATAATAATAGCTAAAATTTACGAGTGCTTACTGTGGTCCATATACTGTACTAAAGGTGTTCATGCATTTTCTCATTTAATCCCTACGCAATTATGTAGAGACTATCACTTTCCCCATCTTACAGAGAAGGAGACAGGTTGAGAGAGAAACTAACCTTCACGACTGGGAATTAGCAAAACTGGATATCTAATTCAGAATGGACTGAGAACCTGCACTTTTCTCTGTTATGTTAAATCACCCAAATTCAAATGATTTCTTTCTGTGATAAAAGTATTTAAAAAATCAAGTGGTCACATTTCTAATCATGATGATGGAGGCTAATGGGATTCTTAGGAAGCAAATAGCAGAAGGGTCTTGTAAGATGTCCAAGTTTACTTTAGTTCTCCCAATCATTTATAAATGGTTCAAATTCACATCACTATACATCACAAAGAACTATATGGAGTCTCACTGAGGAAAGAGTGGAAAAATTAGATTGAATCATCAAGAACTAACAATCTGTAGTTTTAAAACCTAAATTATTATAACTACTGGTATTGAATTAGAATGTCAGAGCTACAAGGACATTTAGAGATGATGAAGTTTAAAAACAAAAAAGAGAAAACTGAAACCCAGGGAGAAGAGGTGACATAAGTAATGGCCCCACAGTCTAGTCTGTATAGAACAAAGACTACATATTTCTTAGAACACAGTCCAATGATTGATTCTGTTACTCACAGGGCCCCAGTAAAAATTACTCAGCCCCCGATACAAAAATCTTCCAATAGTTGGGCTGGCAATTTTGCAATCAATAAATCATAGTATAACCACAGAGGAAAAGATCTTGAACTAAGTAAGTTGGCCTAGTTACCATACGAAAGACACTTGGGCAGCAAATAGACCTGGGTTCAAATTCAACTCTGATTCACTAGGGCAAAATATTTAATCTATGTAAAAATTATCTCTTAAGAAACATAAAAGGGTGGGGTGACTAGTAATAACTACTCATAGGATTACTGTAAGTGTTAAAGAGGAAATAGGAGAAAGCAGCTAGTATGACACACAAAACATGTTTGTTCAAATGCTGTTTTCCTTTCCTAAAATGAAATTGTGGTGTATTGGTTAAAGCATCAGCTGTGTAGTTGAACAGCATGGGTTCAAATTCCACTTCACATAATAGCCACGTGATTTGAGCAAGATACCTACCCTCTCTGTTTTGGTTTTCTAACACACAAAATGAGAACGGACTGTTTGTAAGGATTTAATTAGATGCATAGTAAAGCACTCAGCTCATATCCTAAGACATAATAAGTGTCCTTCATTCCATTCTGTAGTATGCAAGAAATATAAGTTCAATACACCCATTTACTTTTACTCTCTAAAAGGCACTCTGTGAATACCTTTGCTTCAATTTTTATTCCCATATCATTTTTTCAGTAAAATTTAAATGTGGTCATCATGTAAATACAGTAGATGCTACAAAGAATCTAGTATAAAATAGAGAAAACTGAAGCCAAATATCCATTTTCAATATCCAAATTTAAAATAAATCACAATGTGTATTTACCATTCAAAATAATATCAATATACAACATGAACAATTTAGCTAAGGCCTTTGGCAATAAGATGGCTCTAGCTAAGCTAGAAGTCTTCTTACGGCACACATCTTGAAATTCTGAATAAGACAAATACACAAGAAAACAAAAGGAAGTCCCCAGATGCACAAAGAGTTAAATGAAAACCTGGGAGGTAAGAATAAGTTGTTGCTGTAGCAGACCCTGAAGTGGGGATAGGATTTCAGGGGAGGCCCTAACAGCTAGAGTTCTGAATTTTAACACCTATTAAGTAACAGGAAGGTAAGTCTTGGACCCATCCTGAATGAGACAGGAAGTTGGAACTCAGATTCCTGCAGGAAGCGGAAATCCTCTTTAAGGCCATACTTGCCAAATTTTAGCATCCAGAAGACTCACCTGGAGAGCTTATTAAAACCTCCATCCATTTCCAGAAATTCTGACTCAGCAGGTCCGGGAATTTGCATCTCTATCCAAGCTCCTAGGTAATGCTGATGCTTCTGCTCCACAGAACACATTTTGAATAAGCACTGCTCTAAGAGCTGCATCATCAGTGAAAAAGATCCAATAAATGATCTTTCCTGACCCAGAAAAATAATAAGAAAGCTTATCTCCGACCAGTGCTCCTATGCTGTATACTGGTTTGGAGTAAAAATATACACTGCCTACATGGTATATGAGTGCTACACCTAAGAAATTAACATTAAAAAATTGGTGCTGGGTTGGGGATTCTTCTGAGGCATATGAAAGAAGTAAACATAAGACTGCTCTGTGGAGAAACTTTCACAAGCCAGATTATGTAAAATTCCTATCTAAATAACTCACAACCAATAATTACAAAACACACAAGGAAATGTTTACCATGAATAAAAGTATACACAAATAAAAAAACAGGAAGATTGGCACCCCCAAAACTTAATAGAACAGTTGAAAACCTATAAAATAAGTTTTCAATTATTTAAAGACACATGAGGGAATAGAAAACATAAAAAAGTAACTTCTAGAAATGAAAAATAATAGCCATCATGCAATTAAAATTTCCATAGATAGGTTTTAGACATTGGTGAAGAAAGAACTGGTAAATCAGAAGAACTACCTAAAGAAATTACACAGAATACAGCACAGGGGATAAAAAGATAAAAGATACCAGAGAGCAGTAAAAGTATACTAAGAGTAGGATGAGAAATTCTGACATGTGGTTAATGGGAGTTTTATGAGTTGCACAAAAATAGAAGTAATTTTAGAATAGTTAAGAATCTTGTAGAACTGGAATTCCAGGATTAAAGAATCATAGAGAGAACAAAGCAAAATAAATAAAAATAAGCTTGTACTAAATACATAAAATGGTAACACTGCAGAATACATTGGCAAAAAGTATCTTAGAGGGATGAAAAAGATAAGACAACTCTTTGCAAAGAAATTACAATTTGGCTGACAGAAGATAGATAACAATGGCAAAACAGAAATTGAAAGACAGTAAGATATCTTTTAAGTCTTGAGAGAACATAACTGTCAGCCTAGAATTCTCTACTCAGGTATACAATCATTTAATAATTAAGGAAAAATAGGGGGAGACCTTCAAGATGGCGGAGGAGTGACACGTGGAGATCGCCTTCCTCCCCACAAATACATCAGAAATACATCTACATGTGCAACAATTCCTACAGAACACCTACTGAACGCTGGCAGAAGACCTCAGACTTCCCAAAAGGCAAGAAACTCCCCACGTACCTGGGTAGGGCAAATGAAAAAAGAAAAAACAGAGAAAAAAGAATAGGGACGGGACCTGCACCACTGGGAGGGACCTGTGAAGGAGGAAAAGTTTCCACACACTAGGAAGCCCCTTCACTGGCAGAGACGGGGGGTAGCAGAGGGGAAGCTTTGGAGCCATGGAGAAGAGTGCAGCAACAGGGGTGCACAGGGCAAAGTGGAGAGATTCCCACACAGATCATTGCCAGCCAGCACTCACCAGCCCGAGAGGCTTGTCTGCTTACCTGCTGGGGCGGGTGGGGGCTGGGAACTGAGGCCCGGGCTTCGCAGGTCAGACTCCAGGGAGAGGACTGGGGACAGCCTGAAGGGGGCTAGTGCGCCACAGCTGGCAGGGAGGGAGTCAAGGAAAAAGTTTGGACCTGCCTGAGTGGCAATAAACCATTGTTTTCGGGTGCACGAGGAGAGGGGATTCAGAGCACTGCCTAAATGAGCTCCAGAGACAGGCGCGAGCCGCTGCTATCAGCACGGACACCAGAGACAGGCATGAAATGCAAAGGCTGCTACTGCAGCCACCAAGAAGCTTGTGTGTAAGCACAGGTCACTATCCACACCTCCCCTCCCGGGAGCCTGTGCAGCCCGTAACTGCAGCCCACTGCGGCCAGGGTGCCGTGATCCAGGGACAACTTCCCTGGGAGAACACACGATGGGCCTGAGGCTGTTGCAACGTCACACTGGCCTCTGCTGCCACAGGCTCGCCCTGCATTCCGTACACTTCCCTCCCCCAGGCCTGAGCCAGAGCCCCCTTATCAGCTGCTCCTTTAACTCCGTCCTGTCTGAGCGAAGAACAGATGCCCTCAGGTGACCTACATGCAGAAGCAGGGCCAAATCCAAAGCTGAACCCCAGGAGCTGTGCAAACAAAGAAGAGAAAGGGAAATCTCTCTCAGCAGCATCAGGAGCAGTGGATGAAATCTCCGAAATCAATTTGATGTACACTGCATCTGTGGAATACCTGAATAGAAAATGAATCATCCCAAAATTGAGGCGGTGGACTTTGGGAGCAATGATACATACATCTTTTTCCTTTTTCTCTTTTTGTGAGTGTGTATGTGTATGCTTCTTTCTGTGATTTTGTCTGTATAGCTTTGCTTTTACCATTTCTCCTAGGGTTCTGTCTGGTTTTTTTTTAGTATAGTTTTTAGCATGTGTTATCATAGGTAGATTTGTTTTTTGGTTTGGTTGCTCTCTCCTTTCTTTCTTTTTTTAATTTTTATCTAATTAAAAAAAAATTTTTACTTTAATAACTTTATTTTCCTTCCTTCTCCCTCCCTTCCTTCCTTCCTTTTCTTCTGAGCCATGTGGTTGACAGGGTCTTGGTACTCCGGCCGGGTGTTAGGCCTGTGTCTCTGAGGTGGGAGAGCCGAGTTTAGCACATTGGTCCACCAGAGACCTCCTGGCTCCATGTAATATCAAACAGTGAAAGCTCTCCCAAAGATCTCCATCTCAACGCTGAGACCCAGCTCCACTTAATGACCAGCAAGCTCCAGTGCTAGACACGACACGCCAAACAACTAGCAAGACAGGAACACGACCCCACCCATTAGCAGAAAGGCTGCCTAAGATCATAATAAGGTCACAGACACCACAAAACACACCACCGGACGTGGTCCTGGGCACCAGGAAGACAAGATCCAACCTCATGCTCCAGAACACAGCAGAGTCCCCTCCACCAGGAAGCCTACACAACCCACTGAACCAATTTTAGACACTGGGGACAGACACCAAAAAGAATGGGAACTACAAACCTGCAGCCTGTGAAAAGGAGACCCCAAACACAGCAAGTTAAACAAAATGAGAAGACAGAGAAACACACAAGAGATGAAGAAGCAAGATAAAAACCCACCAGACCTAACAAATGAAAAGGAAATACATAGTCTACGTGAAAAAGCATTCAGAGAAATGATAGTAAAGATGATCTAAAATCTTGGAAATAGAATGGAGGAAATACAAGAAACGTTTAACAAACACCTAGAAGAACTAAAGAGAAAAAAAAAGAATGATGAACAACACAATAAATGAAATTTAAAATTCTCTAGAAGGAATCAAGAGCAGAAAAACTGAAGTAGAAGACTGGATAAGTGACCTGGACGATAAAATAGTGGAAATAACAACCGCAGAGCAGAATAAAGATAAAAGAATGAAAAGAATTGAGGACAGTCTCAGAGACCTCTGGGACAACATTAGATGCAACAGAATTCGAACTATAGGGGTCCCAGAAGAAGAAGAGAAAAAGAAAGGGACTGAGAAAATATTTGAAGAGATTATAGTTGAAAACTTCCCTAATATGGGAAATGAAATAGTTAATCAAGTCCACGAACCGCAGAGAGTCCCCTACAGGATAAATCCAAGGAGAAAGACGCCAAGACACCTATTAATCAAACTAGCAAAAATTAAATACAAAGAAAAAAATATTAAGAGAAGCAAGGGAAAAACAACAAATAACATACAAGGGAATCTGCATAAGATTAACAGCTGATCTTTCAGCAGAAACTCTGCAAGCCAGAAGGGAGTGGCAGAACATATTTAAAGTGACGAAAGGAAAGAAAGATTACTCAACCCAGCAAGGATCTCATTCAGATTTGACAGAGAAATTAAAACCTTTACAGACAAGCAAAAGCTAAGAGAATTCAGCACCACCAAACCAGCTCTACAACAAACACTAAAGGAACATCTCTAGGCAGGAAAAACAAGAGAAAAGAAAGACCTACAATAACAAACACAAAACAATTGAGAATACGGTAACAGGAGCATACATATCGATAATTACCTTAAATGTAAATGGATTAAATGCTCCAACCAAAAGACACAGACTGGCTGAGTAAATATAAAAACAAGACCCATATATATATGCTGTCTACAAAGACCCACTTCAGATGTAGGGACAGATACAGACTGAAAGTCAGGGGACAGAAAAAGATATTCCATGCAAATGGAAATCAAAAGAAAGCTGGAGTAGCAGTGCTCATATCAGACAAAATAGACTTTAAAATAAACACTACTACAAGAGACAAAGAAAGACACTACTTAAGGATGAAGGGATCAATCCAAGAAGAAATAACAGTTGTAAATATTTATGCAGCCAACATAAGAGTACCTCAATACATAAGGCAAATGCTAACAGCCATAAAAGGGGAAATTGACAGTAACACAGTCATAGTAGGGGACTTTAAAGCCCCACTTTCACCAATGGACAGATCATCCAAAATGAAAATAAAAAAGGAAACACAAGCTTTAAATGGCACATTAAAGAAGATGGACTTAACTGATACCTATAGCACATTCCATCTAAAAACAACAAATACACTTTCTTCTTAAGTGCTCACAGAACATTCTCCAGGATAGATCATATCCTGGGTCACAAATTAAGCCTTGGTAAATTTAAGAAAATTGAAATCATATCAAGTATCTTTTCTGACCACAAGGCTATGAAACTAGATATCAATTACAGGAAAAAATCTGTAAGAAATACAAATACATGGAGGCTAAACAATACACTACTTAATGACCAAAAGATCACTGAAGAAATCAAAGAGGAAATCAAAAAATACCTAGAAACAATGAAAACATGATGACCCAAAACCTATGGGATGCAGCAAAAGCAGTTTTAAGAGGGAAGTTTATACCAATACAATCTTACCTCTGGAAACAAGAAACATTTCAAATAAACAACCTAACCTTATACCTAAAGCAATTAGACAAAGAAGAACAAAAACCCCCCAAAGTTAGCAGAAGGAAAGAAATCATAAAGATCAGATCTGAAATCAATGAAAAAGAAATGATAGCAAAGATCAATAAAACTAAAAGCTGGTTCTTTGAGAAGGTAAACAAAATTGATGAACCATTAGGCAGACGCATCAAGAAAAAAAAGGGAGAACACTCAGATCAATAGAATTAGAAATGAAAAAGAAGTAACAACTGACACTGCAGAAATACAAAGGCTCATGAGAGATTACTACAAAGCAACTCTACGCCAATAAAATCGAGAACCTGGAAGAAATGGACAAATTCTTAGAAAAGCACAACTTTCCAAGACTGAACCAGGAAAAAATAGAAAACAAGCACTGAAATTGAGACTGCGATTAAAAATCTTCCAACAGGGCTTCCCTGGTGGTGCAGTGGTTGAGAGTCCACTGACTGATGCAGGGGATGCACGTTCGTGCCCCGGTCCGGGAAGATCCCATGTGCCGCGGAGCGGCTGGGCCCGTGAGCCATGGCTCCTGGTCCTGCACGTCTGGAGACTGTGCTCCACAACAGGAGAGCCCACAATAGTGAGAGGCCCATGTACCATAAAAAAAAAAAAAAAAAACCTTCCAACAAACAAAAGCCCAGAACCGGATGGCTTCACACGTGAATTTTATCAAACGTTTAGAGAAGAACTAACACCTATGCTTCTCAAACTCTTCCAAAATATAGCAGAGGGAGGAACACTCCTAAACTCACTCTACAATCATTCACTCACTCCACCATCACCCTGATACCAAAACCAGACAAAGATGTCACAAAGAAAGAAAACTACAGGCCAATATCACTGATGAATATCGATGAAAAAATCCTCAACAAAATACCAGCAAACAGAATCCAACAACACATTAAAAGGATCATACACCATGATCAAGTGGGATTTATCCCAGGGATGCAAGGATTCTTTGATATACACAAATCAATCAATGTGATACACCATGTTAACAAATTGAACGAGAAAAAACCATATGATCATCTCAATATACACAGAAAAAGCTTTCAACAAAATTCAACACCGATTTATGATAATAACTCTCCAGAAAGTAGGCACAGAGGGAACTTACCTCTACATAATAAAGGTCATATATGACAAACCCACAGCCAACATCGTTCTCAATGGTGAAAGACTGAAACCACTTCTACTAAGGTCAGGAACAAGACAAGGTTGCCCACTCCCACCACCATTATTCAACATAGTTTTGGAAGTTTTACCCACAGCAATCAGAGAAGAAAAAGAAATAAAAGGAATCCAAATCAGAAAAGAAGAAGTAACGCTGTCACTGTCTGCACATGACATGATACTATACATAGCGAATCCTAAAGATGCCACCAGAAAACTACTAGAGCTAACCAATGAATTTGGTAAAGTAGCAGGATACAAAATTAATACACAGAAATCTCTTGCATTCCTATACACTAATGATGAAAAATCTGAAAGAAAAATAAGGAAACACTCCCATTTACCACTTCAACCAAAAGAATAAAATACCTAGGAATAAACCTACCTAAGGGGAAAAAAGACCTGTATGCAGAAAACTATAAGACACTGATGAAAGAAATTAAAGATGATACAAACAGATGGAGACATATACCATGTTTGTGGATTGGAAGAATCAACATTGTGAAAATGACTATACTACCCAAAGCAATCTACAGATTCAGTGCAATCCCTATCAAACTACCAATGGCATTCTTCACAGAACTCGGACAAAAAATTTCACAATTTGTATGGAAACACAAAAGATGCCAAATAGCCAAAGCAATCTTGAAAAAGAAAAACGGAGCTGGAGGAATCAGGCTCCCTGACTTCAGACTATACTACAAGGCTACAGTAATCAAGACAGTATGGTACAGGCAAGAAAATAGAAATATAGATCAATAGAACAGGACAGAAAGCCCAGAGGTAAACCCACACACCTACGGTCAATTAATCTATGAAAAAGGAGGCAAGAATATACAATGGACACAAGACAGCTTCTTCAATAAGTGGTGCTGGGAAAACTGGACAGCTACATGTAAAAGAATGAAATTATAACACTCCCTAACACCATACTCAAAAATAAACTCAAAATGGATTAAAGACCTAAATGTAAGGCTAGACACTATAAAACTCTTAAAGGAAAACATAGGCAGAACACTCTACGACATAAATTACAGTAAGATTCTTTTTAACCCACCTCCTAGAGTAACAGAAATAAAACCAAACGTAAACAAATGGGACCTAATGAAACTTAAAAGCTTTTGCATAGCAAAGGAAACCATAAACAAGATGAAAAGACAACCTTGAGAATGGGAGAAAATATTTGCAAATGAAACAACTGACAAAGGATTAATCTCCAAAATTTGCAAGCAGCTCATGCAGCTTAATATCAAAAAAACAAAAAATGCAATCCAAAAATGGGCAGAAAATCTAAATAGTTATTTTTCTAAAGAAGATATACAGATAGCTAACAAACACATGAAAGGATGCTCAACATCACTAATCATTAGAGAAATGGAAATCAAAACTACAATGAGGTATCACCTCACACCAGTCAGAATGGCCATCATCAAAAAATCTACAGACAATAAATGCTGGAGAGGCTGTGGAGAAAAGCGAACCCTCTTGCCATGTTAGTGGGAATGTAAATTGATACAGCCACTATGGAGAACAGTATGGAGATTCCCTAAAAAACTGAAAATAGAACTACCATACGACCCAGCAATCTCACTACTGGGCATATACCCTGAGAAAACCATAATTCAAAAAGTGTCATGTACCAAAATGTTCACTGCAGCTCTATTTACAATAGCCAGGACATGGAAGCAACCTAAGTGTCCATCGACAGATGAATGGATAAAGAAGATGTGACACATATATAAAATGGAATATTACTCAGCCGTAAAAAGAAACGAAATTGAGTTATGTGTAGTGAGTTGGATGGACCTAGAGTCTGTCATACAGAGTGAAGTAAGTCAGAAAAAGAAAAACACATACCGTATGCTAACATATATATATGGAAAAAAAAAAAAAGGATATGAAGAACCTAGGGGCAGGACAGGAATAAAGACACACATGTAGAGAATGGACTTGAGGACAAAGTGAGGGAATGGCATGGACATATATACACTAACAGATGTAAATAGGTAGCTAGTGGGAAGCAGCTGCATAGCACAGGGAGATCAGCTCGGTGCTTTCTGACCACCTAGAGGGGTGGGATAGGGAGGGTGGGAGGGAGACGTAAGAGGGAGGAGATATGGGGATACATGTATATGTATAGCTGATTCACTTTGTTATAAAGCAGAAACTAACACAACATTGTAAATCAATAATACTCCAATAAAGATGTTAAAAATAATAATAATAATTAAGGCAAGATAAAAGAAAATTCCAAGACAGAGAATTTACCACTCATTGAAAAAACTAGTAAATGGTACTTTTCAGTAAAAAGGAAAGTGAGCCCAGAAGAAAAGACTGGGTCACAGGGACAATCATGAGCAATGAAAATGGTAAATATATGCGTAAATCTAAAAAAGCACCATGATTAACAACAATAACTAATTTAAGAAGGCTTTAAAACAAGATGGAACTAAAACGAGGTAATTCTAATATGTAAAATGGGGTGAGTGAAGAGATTAAAAGGACTCTAAGGTCCTTTTCATGTTTGAGGATCCAGATACTGAGTGACTGTATATTTATGTCAAGGAGTCATGTTATAGTTTCAAAGGAGTGTACTAAAATAATAGAAATAGGAGGCAATACTTCCAAATATGTAGACATGAAAAATGTAAAGAAAACTGAAACAAGTTAAGGATACGTACATAAACAGTAAAAGTATAAATTATACACACAAGAATGATATGTAACTGAGTTCAGGATAGTGGTCACAACTACAGATTGAAAGAAGGAAAAGGAATATGCTTAGGATCCTAACAATAGACAGCAATATTTTCATGCAAATATGGCAAAGTGTTATCATCTGCTAAATCCAGGTTGTGGGTACATGAACTTCCACCATTTTGATTTCTGTCTACTATGTGTCTGAAATATTTCAGGATGGATATTTTTTTTAGGTGAAGAAAGCAAAGAAGTTTACCTAAGGCAACATAATAAGAAAGGCTTAGTTAGCTGGATAGAGCTCATATTTATTTCCCAAAAGAAGTCACAGTGGGCTAAATTAATTGGGTGGCAGGCCCAATGAAAACCAGGTTTAAAAATCTATAAAATATATTCTCTCTCCTCTTGAATCTCTATCTATTTGGTTTGTCTATGAGTCTTTGATTATAGAAGAGCTTATAATGAAAAATATATATACCAAAAAGTCGTGTTTCCATCAGTGATCAGAAGTGGAGATGAATGAATAAGAGATGATATTAGACATGATTTAAAGCAAATTATACAAATCAAACAAAATTTTTTAAAACTGTCTGAAGGACAATAGTACTATACTAACCAGCTTAAAACATACACATAATCAAGTCAGAAAGGCTAAAAACAGTCTGTGGGCTTCCCTGGTGGCGCAGTGGTTGAGAGTCCACCTGCCGATGCAGGGAACACGGGTTCGTGCCCCGGTCCGGGAAGATCCCATATGCCGTGGAGCGGCTGGGCCCGTGAGCCATGGCCAATGAGCCTGCGCGTCCGGAGCCTGTGCTCCGCAACGGGAGAGGCCACAACAGTGAGAGGCCCATGTACCGCAAAACAAACAAACAAACAAAAAAAACAGTCTGCATTCTAGATTAGTCTTTGAAATGTATTAGTTTTCTTATTTCTCAAATGTCAAGCTCCAAATCTGCTGTGATATATTTTTTTGCTTCAGTGGATCTCCAATCTCGGCATTTTTCACTGATAACTCAATCCCTCTCCTACTTGTAAGGGTGTTTTTTGTTTTTTTTTTCCACTCAACATTATATAAAACTCATGCTTCTTTTTTCTTTAATGACTCATATTTACAGTATGTTGTTTATTAATTCCAAAACAATTCCTGTTAGTAACTGTTATTATATCCCCAGGAGAATGAAGGCTGAAATTAGACCTTTCGACTTCCACTTCTTTCATGAGCAGGTATGTGCATGCTTGACCTTTCCCCTCTTCGGCTGTTTATTTCTTATAAGGCAGCAGCAGAAGGGCAGAAGTCAGAAAAATGTAATTCCCTGGCTAGCTTCTAAAATTAAAGTTGACAGGTACAATGGTGTAAAGGAAAAACATGTGCACACAGATGTGGTGATAGAGTTTAGGGAGCTGTTTATGGTATTATTTATGCAGCTAAAAATAGGTATCTATATTGGAGTGTTTTTTGGTCTTGTTTTGGGTTTTTTGTTTGTGTCTTTTGTTTTTACCTGTAGACAAAGATGGCATCTTCAAAATACTTCTTTTTCATTGACATGAACCTGTCCTGTCCCTTGCTAATCTCATATATTAAGGTTTAAAGCACTGTCTGTTTCAGGTTTCATCAGCTCTGGTCAGAAATATAAAATGTCATAACTTACATTTATATTTTTTATAACAAAATATATTTGCCAATGTCACGAAGCAGAAGAATAGGAAATTGGAATGTCACATGACTCTTTAACACATAGGAGGTACTCAATAAACATTTGGTGAATTTGATGCTGAACTAGAGCAGAGGTCAACAAGCTTCTTCTATAAATGAGCAGATAACAACTATTTTAGATTTGCTGGCTGTATGGTCTCTTTTTCAAATACTTTACTCTGCTATTGTAGTGGGAAAGCAGCCTTAGACAATACATACACAGATGAGCATAACTGTCTTACACAGTAAAACTTTATCAACATTGAAATTTGAATTTCAAATTTTTTGAAAGTGACAAAAGAGTTTTCTACTTTTGAATTTTTTTTTTTTTTTTGGCCGTGCCATGTGGCTTGCAGGATCTTAGTTCCCTGACTAGGGATTGAACCCTAGCCCCCCTCTGCAGTCCTAACCACTGGACCGCCAGGGAATTCCCTTCTTTTGATTTTTTTGACCTTTAAAAATGCAACAACTATTCCTACTCATGGGCCACACAGAAACAGGCAGAGAGCCAGAACTGGCCTGCAGATCATAGTTTACTGATCCCAGAAACAGAGTTTAGTGACTTCATAAGCCATCTGATCTTATTCTTCAAAATTACATGTGGAATATAAAGGATTAAATTGTACAGCATAATAAATGTGTACAACAACTGAAAGCATGAGCAAAGTAGTTAAAACCACTGGCTCATTTGAAGTGTAGACACAATTACATATGTATTTTTCTTTTTAAGTAGTTTCACAAGAGACTAGTAACCTTTGATTCACGTACCTGCAGGCTGAGAGTAACACATATCTTGAAAACATAGATACACCGATTTGAGCTGAGTTTTATAATAGAAACCTAAGGCTACATCTAAGGCAGAAATTCTGAATCTGTGACCTATACATCTATGCTTAGAATCAATGGCTAGTCTTTAGGGGTTCCTTGAATTCTTGATTTTGAAGTTGTAAATATTGGTTTATATGTGCATTTTTCTGTGGACTCTGGAGCTTTCATCAGATTTTCAAGGGGTCAGCGGGTTCAAAACCCAGTAACCTAAGAGATTGGAACTGATTACCTAATAGGTTCAATTACTATTCCTTTGAATCTTCAATACCCAAAAGCAAAATCATATTTTAAGAAAAGAAAATATCTAAGTCTTGATATTCCATTTAGTATTAAAGAAACACATATTAAAAAATAATTTCCTTCTAGGAGCAATTTTTAAGGTACCAGATTAGTTCTCTCATTCCTATAAAAATCAAGGGTACCCATATTACTCTTCAAAGCCACAAAATACTAAATAGGAACTGTAGTAGGTTGAATAATGGCACCTAAAGATATCTAGGTCCTATTTCCTAGAACCTGTGAATATATTACTTTACATGGTAAAAAGGACTTTGTAGATTATAAGGATCGTGAGATGAAGATGCTACCCTGGATTGTCTAGATGGGCCTTAAATGTAACCACAATTATCATTATTAAGAAGCAGGCAGAGGGAGATTTGTCTACAGGAGAGGAAAAGCCAATGTGATGATGGAAGCAGAGACTGGAGTGATGTACTTTAAAGATGGAAGAAGGGACCACAAGCCAAGGAATACAGACAACCACTAGAAGCTGCAAAAGGCAGGAAAATGGATTCTCCTCTCAGATCTTCCAGAAGGAACCGGCCCTGTGGACACCTTAACTTTAAGCCAATGACACTGATTTCAGACTTGTGACCTCTAGAACTGTAAGAGAATAAATTTGTGTTGTTTTAGGTAATGACCTTGTGGTAGTTTGTTACAGCCATTAACAAAGTAATATAGAAACTATTTATTCCTGCTTCTACCAGTAGGTACTAATTGGTCCTGTACCTTTTCACCTTAATTTTTATTGAGTTTAATATCTGGCACCTGAGAAATCAAGATATGAACAATTTGATTTTGAATTTTATGCTTATGTTTTCCACAATTAGAGAAATATACAAACCAAAATGACAGTTAGTAAGGGTCTAAACCTAGCCAACTTTTTTCTCCCTAAAGCAAATCCTACGAATGTATTTGTAGAATAACTACTGAGAACTTTCATGTAAGTTATGTCTCCAATATTTATACTGAAAATACTCATCTGAAAAAGAAAATTTTAGAAATTATTAGAATACCATGTGCCTTCTCTAAATACCTCGTGGTCTCAACAGTTAGAGTGCAGTCATGAAAAGAAAGCAATATCATCTCTCCAAAGACATCCCACTTTACCTTCCTCCCATCACACGTATGCATATGAAATTGAGGGACAAGGGAACAATATAAGTAGATAAAACAGCTGCCCTAAAATCCATGAATCCAAAAAATCATACATTTTATTCACAGATAGAATCCTCAAGGTTTTTTTCAGAGTGTAATGACTTTTATACTCCATAAAATCCCAGCCAAGTAATTTTTTAGGCCAAAGTATATTTAAAGAAGTCAACCATACTCAGGCATATAGAGATTCCAGGGAACTAGTAACAGAACACATTGGGATCACTGGATGAAGCAGCATTTCAGAATTAGAAAGCAAAGAGACAAAGGAAATGTTAGAGCATGGTACAAGAGCAAGTAGTGCTATATTTATTCTCAGTTGATGCTGAGGACAATTATTCTGTTACAGTATAATCATCAAGGTTGGCAACAATGGACCCAAGCCCTTAAATATATGTTCAGCATATTCTGCTTAAGAATGTAAGGGAAAAACAAGAAGGTGTAAGGCTCTTATCAAAAGACTCTCAGATGCAATTAAAACAAATATTCAAGCTTAAGCAAGTAAGTGTCAAGTACTGAAACATTTATCTGTGTGTAGCACTTCATTACTAATGCTGCTGGTAGGACACTGTAGATGTTCGATTAACATTTGATGGGTAGATCTGTGAATAAGTAGTGCATTAAATGAATATCATTTGTTGAGGATGTGCTGATAACAAATGCAATCAATTATATATTTATTTCAATTTTAGTTAATAGAAATATTCAGAAATTATCTCTTTCAAGAGAAGCTTTGGAAAAAAAGAAGAAAATTAGAGAAAAGAAAACACTTAGAAAAATAATTTGAAGTCCGTTTCAAAAAAGGTTTAATGAGCAGAGATTAGTTCAAGATGGCAGAGTAGAAGGACGTACTCTCACTCCTCTTGTGAGAGCACTGGAATCACAACTAACTGCTGAACAATCGATAGGAAGACACTGGAACTCACCAAAAACGATACCCCACATCCAAAGACAAAGGAGAAGCCACAGTGAGATGGTAACAAGGGTGCAATCACAATAAAATAAAATCCCATAATTGTTGGGTCAGTGACTCACAAATGGGAGAACACTTATACCACAGAAGTCCACCCACTGGAGTGAAAGTTCTGAGCCCCACATCAGGCTTCCCAACCTGGGGGTCCGGCAATGGGAGGAGGAATTCCTAGAGAATCAGACTTTGAAGGCTAGCGGGATCTGACTGCAGGACTTCGACAGGACTGGGGGAAACAGAGACTCCACTCCTGGAGGGCACACACAAAGTAGTGTGCGCATGGAGACCCAGGGGAAGGAGCAGTGACCCTATGGGAGATTGAACCAGACCTACCTGCTAGAGATGGAGGGTCTCCTGCAGAGGCAGGGGGTGGCTGTGGCTCACTGTGGGGACAAGGACACTGCCAGCAGAAGTTCTGGGAAGTACTCCTTGGCGTGAGCCCTCCCAGAGTCTGCCATTAGCCCCACAAGAGAGCCGGATAGGCTCCAGTGCTGGGTCGTCTCAGGCCAAACAACCAATAAGGAGGGAACCCAGCCCCACCCATTAGCAGACAGGTGGATTAAAGTTTTACTGAGCTCTGCCCACAAGAGCAACACCCAGCTCTACCCACCACCAGTCCCTCCCATCAGGAAGCTTGCACAAGCCTCTTAGATAGCCTCATCCACCAGAGGGCAGACAGCAAAAGCAAGAACTACAATTCTGCAGCATGTGGAAGGAAAACCACATTCACAGAAAGATAGACAAAATGAAAAGGCAGAGGACTATGTACCAGATGATGGAACAAGATAAAACCCCAGAAAAACAACTAAATGAAGTGGAGATAGGCAACCTTCCAGAAAAAAAATTCAGAATAATAATAGTGAAGATAATCAAGGACCTCGAAAAAAAGTGGAGGGAAATATCGAGAAGATGCAAGAAATGTTTAACAAAGACCTAGAAGTATTAAAGAACAAACACCTAGAGGAATTAAAGAACAAACAAGGAGAGATGAACAATACAATAACTGAAATGAAAAATACACTAGAAGGAATCAATAGCAGAATAACTGAGGCAGAAGAATGGATAAGTGACCTGGAAAACAGAATGGTAGAATTCACTGCCACGGAACAGAACAAAGAAAAAAGAATGAAAAGAAATGAAGGCAGCCTAAGAGACCTCTGGGACAACATTAAATGCAACACATTCGCACTATAACCATCCCAGAAGGACAAGAGAAAGAGAAAGGACCCAAGAAAATATTTGAAGAGATTATAGTCGAAAACTTCCCTAACATGGGAAAGGAAATAGCCACCCAAGTCCAGGAAGCGCAGAGAGTCCCAGGCAGGATAAACCCAAGGAGAAACACGCTGAGACACATAGTAATCAAATAGACAAAAAGTAAAGACAAAGAAAAATTATTGAAAGCAACAAGGGAAGAACGACAAAAATCATACAAGGGAACTCCCATAAGGTTAACAGCAGATTTCTCACCAGAAACTCTACAAGCCAGAAGAGAGTGGCAGGACATATTTAAAGTGAAGATAGGGAAGAATCTACAACCAAGAACTCTACCTAGCAAGGATCTCATTCAGATTCAACGTAGAAATTAAAACCTTTATAGGCAAGCAAAAGCTAAGAGAATTCAGCACCACCAAACCAGCTCTACAACAAATGCTAACGGAACTTCTCTAAGTGGGAAGCACAAGAGAAGAAAAGGACCTACAAAAACAAACCCATAACAATTAAGAAAATGGTAATAAGAACATATGTAGAGATAATTACCTTAAATGTAAGTGGATTAAATGCTCCAACCAAAAGACATAGACTGGCTGAATGGATACAAAAACAAGACCTGTATATATGCTGTCTGCAAGAGACCCACTTCAGACTAAGGGACACAAACAGACTGAAAGTGAGGGGATAGAAAAGGATATTCCATGCAAATGGAAATCAAAAGAAAGCTGGAGTAGCAATACTCATATCAGATAAAATAGACTTTAAAATAAAGAATGTTACAAAGACCCGGAAGGACACTACATAATGATCAAGGGATCAATCCAAGAAGAAGATATATTATAAATATATATGCACCCAACACAGGAGCACCTCAATACATAAAGCAACTGCTAACAGCTATAAAAGAGGAAATTGACAGTAACACAATAATAGTGGGGGCTTCAACATCTCACTTACACCAATGGACAGATCATCCAGACAGAAAATTAATAAGGAAACACAAGCTTTAAATGACACAATAAACCAGATAGATTTACTTGATATTTATAGGACATTCCATCCAAAAACAGCAGGTTATGCTTTCTTCTGAAGTGCACACGGAACATTCTCCAGGATAGATCACGTCTTGGGTCACAAATCAAGCCTCAGTAAATTTAAGAAAGTTGAAATCATAACAAGCATCTTTTCCAAACACAATGTTATGAGATTAGACAATTACAGGGAAAAAAATGTAAAAAACACAAACACATGGAGGATAAACAATACGTTGCTAAATAACCAAGGGATCACTGAAGAAATCAAAGAGGAAATCAAAAAATACCTACACATAAATTACAATGAAAAGACAATGATCCAAAACCTATGGGATGCAGCAAAAGCAGTTCTAAGAGGGAAGTTTATAGCTATACAAGCCTACCTCAAGAAACAAGAAAAATAAACAATCTAACCTTATACCTAAAGGAACTAGAGAAAGAAGAACAAACAAAACCCAAAGTTAGTAGAAGGAAAGAAGTCATAAAGATCAGATCAGAAATAAATGAATTAGAAACAAAGAAAACAACAGCAAAGATCAATTAAACTAAAAGCTGGTTCTTTGAGAAGATAAACAAAATTGATAAACCTTTAGCCAGACTCATTAAGAAAAAGAGGGAGAGGACTCAAATCAATAAAATTAGAAATGAAAAAGGAGAAGTCAGAACAGACACAACAGAGATACAAAGCATCATAAAAAGCTACTACAAGTAACTCTATGCCAATAACATGGACAACCTGGAAGAAATGGACAAATTCTTAGAAAGGTATAACCTTCCTAGAGTGAACCAGGAAGAAATAGAAAAGATGAACAGAGCAATCACAAGTAATGAAATTGAAACTGTGACTAAAAATCTTCCAACAATCAAAAGTCCAGGACCAGATGACTTCACAGGTGAATTCTACCAAGTATTTAGAGAAGAGGTAACACCCATCCTTCTCAACCTCTTCCAAAAAATTGCAGAGGAACACTCACAAACACATTCTGTGAGGTCACCGTCACCCTGATACCAAAACCAGACAAAGATACTACAAAAAAACAAATTACAGACCAATATCACTGATGAATATAGATGCAAAAATCTTCAACAAAATACTAGCAAACAGAATCAAACAACACATTAGAAGAATCATATAACATGATCAAGTGGAATTTATCCCAGGGATGCAAGGATTCTTCCATATACGCAAATCAATCAATGTGATACACCGTATTAACAAATTGAAGAATAAAAACCATATGATCATCTCAATAGATGCAGAGAAAGCTTCTGACAAAATTCAACACCCATTTATGATAAAAACTCTCCAGAAAGTGGGCACAGAGGGAACCTACCTCAACATAATAAAGGCCATATATAACACACCCACAGCAAACATCATTCTCAATGGTGAAAAACTGAAAGCCTTTCCACTAAGATCAGGGACAAGACAAGGATGTCCACTCTTGCCACTATTATTCAACATAGTTTTGGAAGTCCTAGCCATGGCAGTCAGAGAAGAAAAAGAAATAAAAGGAATACAAATTGGAAACAAAGAAGTAAAACTGTCACTGTTTACAGACAACACTATACTATACATAGAGAATCCTAAAGATGCCACAAGAGGTGCAGTGGTTGAGAGTACGCCTGCCAATGCAGGGGACACGGGTTTGTGCCCCGGTCCGGGAAGTTCCCACATGCTGCAGAGCAGCTAGGCCCGTGAGCCATGGCTGCTAAGCCTGAGCATCCAGAGCCTGTGTTCCGCAATGGGAGAGGCCACAACAGTGAGAGGCCCGCGTAACGCAAGAAAAAAAAAAAAGATGCCACCAGAAAACTACTAGAGCTAATCACTGAATTTGTTAAAGTTGCAGGATACAAAATTAATGCACAGAAATCTCAATTAATCACATAAATTTCTGATTCAAAAGATCAGAAAGAGAAATTACGGAAACAATCCCATTCACCATTGCAACAAAAAGAATAAAATACCTAGGAATAAACCTACCTAAGGAGGTAAAAGACGTGTTATCAGATAACTATAAGACACTGATGAAAGAAATCAAAGATGACAAACAGATAGATATACCATGTTCTTGGACTGGAAGAATCAATATTGTTAAAATGACTATACTACCCAAAGCAATCTACAGATTCAATGCAATCCCTATCAAATTACCAATGGCATTTTTTACAGAACTAGAACAAACAATCTTAAAATGTATGGAGACACAAAAGACCCCAAATAGCCAAAGCACTCTTGAGGGAAAAAAATGGAGCTGGAGGAACCAAACTCCTTGACTTTAGACTATACTACAAAGCTACAGTAATCAAGACAATATGGTACTGGAACAAAAACAGAAATATAGAGCAATGGAACAGGATAGAAAGCCCAGAGATAAACCCACACACCTATGGTCAACTAATCTATGACAGGGGAGGCAAGGATATACAAAGGAGAAAAGACAGCCTCTTCAATAAGTGGTGCTGGGAAAACTGGACAGCTACATGTAAAAAGAATGAAATTAGAACACTCCCTAACACCATACCCAAAAATAAACTCAAAATGGATTAAAGACCTAAATGTAAGACCAGACACTATAAAACTCTTAGAGGAAAACACAGGCAGAACACTCTATGACATAAATCACAGCAAGATCCTTTTTGACCCACCTCCTAGAGAAATGGAAATAAAAACAAAAATAAACAAATGGGACCTAATGAACCTTAAAAGCTTTAGCACAGCAAAGGAAACTACAAACAAGACGAAAAGACCAACCTCAGAATGGGAGAAAATATTTGCAAATGAAGCTATGGACAAAGGATTAATCTCCAAAATATATAAACAGCTCATGCAGCTCAATATTAAAAAAAACAAACAACCCAATCAAAAAATGGGCAGAAGACCTAAACAGACATTTCTCCAAGGAAGACATACAGATGGCCAAGAAGCACATGAAAAGCTGCTCAACATCACTATTACATTACATCACTATTACATCACTATTACTATAACATTATTAGAGAAATGCAAATCAAAACTACAATGAAGTAGCACCTCACACCAGTCAGAATGGGCATCATCAGAAAATGTACAAACGACAAATGCTGGAGAGGCTGTGGAGAAAAAGGAACACTTTTGCACTGTTGGTGGGAATGTAAATTGATACAGCCACTATGGAGAACAGTATGGAGGTTCCTTAAAAAACTAAAAATAGAATTGCCATATGACCCAGCAATCCCACTACTGGGCATATACCCAGAGAAAACCAAAACTCAAAAAGACACATGCACCCCAATGTTCATTGCAGGACTATTTACAATAGCCAGGTCATAGAAGCAACCTAAATGCCCATCGACAGACAAATGGATAAAGAAGATGTGGTACATATATACAATGGAATATTACTCAGCCATAAAAAGAAACGAAACTGGATCATTTGTAGAGACGTGGATGGATCTAGAGACGGTCATACAGAGTGAAGTAATTCAGAAAGAGAAAAACAAATATCGTATATTAACACATATATGTAGAACCTAGAAAAACGGTATAGACGAACTGGTTTGTAGGGCAGAAATTGAGACACAGATGTAGAGAACAAACGTATGGACACCAAGGTGGGAAAGCGGCGGGGGATTGTTGTTGGTGGGATGAACTGGGAGCTTGGGACTGACATGTATACACTGATGTGTACAAAATGGATTACTAATAAGAACCTGCTGTATAAAAAATAAAGTTCAAAAATTCAAGAAAAAAAAGCTTTAAAATAAAGTAGAAAGAGTGCTCACTCAGATATTTTTGGTGTTCGGCACAAAAGAACTAGAGCAATACCCCACTAGGCTCTAAAATGAAAGTCCCATATCAGAGATTGCATTTGATTTCCCTTAAGAGTTTTTCAAGTAACCTAAAACATTTATCTTGCCCAGGCTGTGTGTGTGTTTAAATCATGTTCAAAATCTCCTCAGCACAACCCTACTGAAGGCAGTTTAGTTCCCAGGAGTAAGCACACTTGTGAAAAAGCTTAGACTGCAAGGGCAGAAAATTCAGAGAACTTCATACTGTTAGAGACCCATATGGTGGTTTGACAGATCAAACTAACCTCCAAAGGGAACTTGCCGTTTGATTAGTAAGTAGATGATTATGGACATGTGCCTGAGGTTTTATTTAGAAGCATAGATTAATGCATCTGTTATCCTAAATAGTGAATGTTGGCAAGAAAGATTTTCGTTTCCCTCATTTGGGAGCACTATAGATATGTTTATTGGTACCCTCTTATCTTATCAAAAGAATGTACATTTCCTTCAGTTTCATTGCATGTCTTTAGACACAGCATCAAGTTATCAAGTTAGGAAAAGCACACTGCAAAAATGGCTATATGTAATGAAGCTAAAGAGAAGTGAATTTATTTCAACGTATTTAAACCAATTTCAAAACATGACATAGCTTTAATTAATAGGCTAAATTCCCGACATAAAATACAGCTACAATGGATGTGTATTCTCTTTGCCTGTCCAGCCTCCATTTTCTCCTTTTCCCTAAAGAGGGTGCCCAGATTCTGCTTTGGCAAACACCCCTCCCCACACTCATCCTATAAAGCTCTAGCAGGGCTAACCCCACTGTCTGGTTTTAGCTTTGGACAAGTGACTGAAACCTGGTCAATGAGAGTACACAACTGGGAATAGTTTAAGGGTAGCATACATGATCAGGAGCATCAATGTCAAGGAGCATCAGCATCTTTTACTGGAAGTATTGGGAAGCAAGGCTTTCCTTGTGAAAGATGTAAGAAGCCTATAGCTACCGAGGCCAGGCTGCTGCTACTTAGAGAAAGCCAGACGGAGAGTGAAGTTAACGCAAAGGGAAACTTTAAATTTTAAAGTGCTGACAGGTCAATGGAGTAAGATTTTTGGATGCCACAAATAAATTCTCTTGTGCTCAAGATAGGGGCTGAAACTACAAATGTAGCCTAAGTCAATAAATAACCCCAACTCTTCCTTTACCTTTCTTTTTTTTTTCCTTTTTGCTTAAGCCATTTTTTTTTCCTTAACCAGGCTTAATGTTACTTCAACCAATGTTCCTGACTAAAACAATAGCTCCTACAATTATTTTTCCTCAAATAACTTTGAGATTTTACTAGTTTGCAACAATCGAAAGAATTGCGCTTTGACTTCTCAGTGAAGCCTGAGTTCTAATCCTAGGTTCAGCAATGCAAGTTGTGTGGTCTTTGACCATCTGTGTCCTCTGTGGCTGGTTTCTTTGTGTGTAAAATACACAGAAGAGTATGTACCTTGCAGGATTGTGGTGAAGATTAAATGCACAGTGTGTCCAGCACAGCAGAAACTTGGCAAATTGCATTTCCTTTCCCTTTTTGGAGAAACAGAAGGACTTTTATATATTTATCTTTTTTTTTTTTTTTT